>NC_056737.1:890196466-890341466 GCF_019279795.1 Protopterus annectens
GAAATGGCAGTGGAGTTTTTAACTAGATTGTTTCATGAAATCTTGGAAAGTGGGAAGATGCCTGAGGAATGGAAAAAAAGTGTTTTGCTACCGATTTTTAAGAATAAGGGTGATATGCAGAGCTGTAGTAACTACAGAGGGATTACATTGATCAGTCACAACATGAAGTTATGGGAAAGAGTAGTGGAAGCTAGGTTAAGAAGGGAGGTGATGATTAGTGATCAGCAGTATGGTTTCATGCCAGGAAAGAGCACTACAGATGCAATGTTTGCTCTGAGAGTGTTGATGGAGAAGTACAGAAAAGGTCAGAAGGAGTTGCATTGAGTCTTTGTGGACTTAGAGAAAGCATATGACAGGGTGCCTATAGAGGAGTTGTGGTATTGTATGAGGAAGTCGGGAGTCTCAGAGAAGTATGTAAGAGTGATACAGGATATGTACGAGGGTAGTGTGACAGCGGTGAGGTCTGCAGTGGGAGTGAAGGATGCATTTAAGGTGGAGGTGGGATTACATCAAGGATCAGCTCTGAGCCCTTTCTTATTTGCAATGGTGATGGACAGGTTGACAGACAAGATCAGACAGGTGTCCCCATGGACTATGATGTTTTCAGATGACATTGTGATCTGTAGTGAGATTAGGGGACAGGTGGAGGAGACCCTGGAGAGGTGGAGATATGCTCTAGAGAGAAGAGGAATGAAGTTCAGCAGGACTAAGACAGAATATATGTGTGTGAATGAGAGGGAGGATAGAGGAATGGTGAAGATGCAGGGAGCAGAGATGGCGAAGGTGGATGAGTTTAAATACTTGGGATCAACAGTTCAGAGTAATGGTGAGTGTGGAAGAGAGATGAAGAAGAGAGTATAGGCAGGATGGAGTGGGTGGAGAAGAGTGTCAGGAGTGATTTTGTGACAGATAAGTACCAGTAAGAGTGAAAGGGAAGGTCTACAAGAGGGTAGTGAGACCAGCTATGTTATATGGGTTGGAGACAGTGGCATTGACAAAAGGCAGGAGTCAGAGCTGGTCGTGGCAGAGTTAAAGATGTTAAGATTTTCACTGGGGGTGATAAGGATGGACAGGATTAGGAATAAGCATATTAGAGAGTCAGCCCAGGTTGGAAGGTTTGGAGACAAAGCCAGAGAGGCAAGATTACATTGGTTTGGACATGTGCTGAGGAGGGATGCAGAGTATATTGGAATAAAGATGCTAAGGATGAAACTGCCAGGTAACAGGAAAAGAGGAAGGCCTAAGGTAAAGTTTATGGATGTGGTGAGAGAGCACATGCAGGTGGTTGGTGTGACAGAGCAAGATGCAGAGGAGAGAAAGAAATGGAAACAGATGATCTGCTGTGGCAACCCTCTAACGAGAGCAGCCGAAAGAAGAAGAAGATTTAAAATTTGTTTACCGGGAAAATCTGACTTGGAATGAAGCCAATTTTCAGTGGAGGCCTGGGGAAAAACTCTCTAGAGACATGTCTTTGTAAGTGGGAGAAACCGAAGCACCCAGAGGAAACCTACACGAATGTAGGGAGGACATGCAAACTCCACACAGAAAGCACCCCAGCCGAGAATCGAACCGGAGAACCTCTTGCTATGAGGCGACAACGCTACTGCTGCACCACTGCGCTGTCCAATTATTAATTAATTAGTTAATTAATTATTAATTAAGTTATGATTTTTAAAAGTTTAGTCCTTAAACAGATTTTAACTGAAGTTTGATATAAATGATAAATATTATCTTTCATTTATTCTCTGGGGGCAAACTTTTGTTAAATGACTAATTTTGAAGCTGTGTGAAAGGCTACCAAACCATAATGATTTGTCCATATCTAACATGCTAACTACCAACTAGAGTTTCTTCAAAGCAAATGACCAATTCAGCATTTGATTTGATGTATACTTTTTGTCCATTTCAGTTTACTAGGATTCACACTGTTATTTAAATGTATTGATAAATGGCTGTTTGCCTGAAACACCTGCCTGTACAGAAAGTAGCCTCTGATATATTTCATCATGTTTCTTCACTACAAATTATCACACCTTGTTGATGTTAATGTCATTCTGAGAACTTTTAAATAACCAATGTTCTGATAAGCAGAATAAAGAAATATTTGATTTGTTATGAAGATTCCTTAGCAACTAGACTGTTGGGAAACTGAAAAATACACAAGAACGTAAACAATGCATTTTTTCTTAATTTAATAAAACTAAAATTTGAATTCTTTGTCACATCATTTCATCTGACAAGTTACTTTTTTTTAATTCAGTACTTAACCATGTAATCTATCCTATTAGTAGAATATACTATATAATCTGGCATCTTTTAGCTATGAAATAGAAAATAGATGGAGAAAAGAACAAAACATGCTACTCTTCTCGTTTGTTCTATTTCAACTCATTTTGGAAATGGTTGTTCAAAGAACCTACACAGCAGTTAAATTTTATATTGTAAAGTAGGTTGGTAATAACATTCTAGCAAATACATATCCTTATATAGTATGTATTTCATTGTAAAAGAGCACGTATGTAGTACAATTTCTAATTTTGTAAGAACTTTGGGTGGCAGTTTTCATATAATGATTCCATCAGGAAGTCTGTGGTATGGTCATGCTTAGAGCTTGAACATGTCAGGGTTATTCTGTCAGAGGTGAATCACTAGCTTTGAAATGTTACCTCATTATAGAACAGACAGTATTTTCTGTATCTATTTCTGATAGCTGCAGCCTAATTATCTGTGAGGCAGGCGAAACAAAGATTCAGCACCTGACACTACTTCCAGCTTAATGCAGGGAACAATTTTTCACATAGATACCAAGTAATAGGCCATGGCAGTGCCCCTCCTGATCACTAAAGTACCCATACCATCTTACTGCTTGAAAAATCATGGACCAAAACCTTTTACAAAGATATTAGTTTGATGAAAAGCACACACCATGAAAAGCCCTTCCTAATGGCGTAGATATTTTTTTCTTGTCTTAAAACATTATAGCATCTTAGCTGTAGCAGTAAGTTTTTTGATTTGCCATTTTCACATCTTTACAGTCAGGATTATTTAAAGCTCATGGAGTGCAGTCTTACATCTGGCAAGTCACCCAGTCATAAAAGTTGCGTAGTCAGCCTTTCTTTCTAATTAATGCAGTTATATGCAACATGAAAAACAGAAAACTTCAACAAAGCAAGCTATTAAAGGGTTAATTTACTTCATAGCAACTTTAACATCTTTGTATATTTCTTACCTTATAATGACTCACAGCAAGACAAACAGCTTCAAATGACAACCACAGACTTTCAGAATTTTGTGCATCAGCCACCTGTCCAATTAGCATTCAGGCAGGACTTTAATTGATGGCATACTATAATCTGATTTGCCAGGCTTTGTGAATACAATATTGCACCTCCAATAAAGAAATACTCAGGTATGTGAATCAACATAAATGAATAGGGCTAAGGCCTCAGTGGCAGTACTAGGTAAGCCTCTAAATGTAATGTCTTCGGGAATCTCAGATGAACAAGTGCCGAATATTATCAATAGTCAGAAACACAATTTGGCAAATCTGAAATCTTTTACTGTATTCACAACTATGCAACATGGTAAAATTTAATTTAAAATACATCACCTCTCTGTGTTCTAAAATCACATTTACTACTTGTATTTAGAAACATGAAAAAGTATTTATTTATTGGTTTGTTTGTTTGTTCTTTTTATTAATATTTGTTAGTTGGGAAGTTCTGAATGAGCAAAAGCCACTTCCAGTAGATATTTGAGAATGAAAGCTCCAGTTAAACAGAAAAAGTATATACCATGTGAAAAATTACAGTGCGAGAGATATTTTGTTAAAGAAGTAACACACTGCAGACAATGTATAAAAATATACACTGGGCAGATTAGTACATTACAAACAAAAAGGCTGAAGAAAACTAAAGCAAGTGGCATAAGAAAAGCAGTACAAATTTCAGCAATAATGTATGCATAAACTGAAATGGTTTAAAAAAAACGTAATACTTACTGTACATAGGAATTAAGGTAATAAGAAAAACATGCCCTGCTGGGAGTCAATAAACTCTCTGTATGCTCCATGCAAAGCCTACATGGAGTTTATATGTCTGCATAGCAATGCACAGCGCATGGCAGTGCTCAATGCATATTAATGCCATGCAGCGTCTAAGCTAGGTTTCATGGCTGGCAACAGTATTGCTGGCCAGGAAGCTATGTAAGCGAATGTGGATATGAATTCTGTTTCAAGCAGAGCACCTATAGTCTGCAGATTTGCACAAAATGTCACAATGATCACCAGGGATTCACAGATAGCTGTCAATCTGTTAATGCAACACATCTGTCCAAAGGCCAACATAATGCAGGAACATTTAACCAGAAATAGGGACATGTTTGACATAGATGTCACTTAGAAATGTGTTAGAATGAAACTCAAACATGCCTCTCAACTTGTTAGAGCAAGAAGTCTGGACAAAGCCATAAATAATGGGGGGGGGGGTAAAGGCCCCCAGAATAGGAACAGATTGTTAATATTGCTCTTCTAATCTTAGAAACTTGATAGAATAATAGGTTGTACAGTAGCCTGCACTTTCTGAAGAGCATGAAGTTTGAAACTCAAATGTCTGTCATTAGTTTCTGATCTCAATCTGCAATGACATGCCAATGATTTGCCAGAAAACCAAAATGTTATGAGGAAAAGATCAAAAATATGACACAAAAACTGGACATTCTGCACAAATCAGGACAGTTGAGAGGAATGAACTCAAGTGTATATAATACTGACTCACATCAGTCCTGAGGTCATCCCAGTGATAACATGTGTGATTTGCAGTGATAAGAATTGAGTCTGCACATGCAGACTTGAACAACTATTGATACATCCACGCTCTATGGGGGTAACCATGCACACTGTCCTGGCACTGTAACATCTGCTGGAGTGTTAGGAGGATACTGCTATACCTGTATTTGACAGTATGGGCAATACATGCTATTTGCCTTGTGTGCATAGTATATATACATACATACATATATATATATATATATATATATATATATATATATATATATATATATATATATATATATATTGTGCAATCCACATGGTTATGAATGCTATATATGCCTTTAATGTTGTCAAACACCTGTGTATGTAGTGTGTGCATAAGCAGAACAGGTAGCACACATGCATCTGGTAACAACTTGATTGGTATTCTGCACCATCAGACAGTCATGTATATACCACAAAAAGAATACCTACGTATGACTAATAAGCTGTGTGACAGCTCACTGTGACAATGGTGGTATATTTCAGTTACACATTACTGGAAGATGTGTCAGAGGTACATGAAGAAGGGTGCATTGTACACAGTTATTGGTGTGATGAAGGCTGGGAATCATGAAGGTATTATGGCCTCTGATGTAGATGTCCTTCACGTATGTAGTACCTATGTTACATTTAACAGAATAGTCAGCACTGTAACCACATGCTGGTGGAGGCACCATTTGCCGTCTCCCTCAGCAAACAGATCACATATCTATTGGTCTGATTATAGGGTGTGATGTCCACATTATACCTGGGTGGTGTGTGTTTCCTGAATTAACAAATCTCCCCATGTGTCTTGTCAATGCAGGTGTTGTCATGCCTGTGGCAGCAGTGTTTGGTATGTGTTGCTACTGCCTGTATTATACTAATATCACAGTTGGAGTCAATGATTGCCCACATTCTGTAGTTCTTCAGGCAGCTGTGTGGACACAGCATCTGTATGTCATCTGTTATGTCCATCACTTAACTAATGGACAGGAAAGCACCTAGTGAACAGCCCTGATGGATAAACCTGATCACTGGACATGAGATATAGGTCACGTCACAAAAGTTAATGTAGTTAGATGCTATGTATGTGATATACTGGTCTACCCTTCTGTGATATAGCTGTTTATGGCCACATATGACAGTGTAGATTGACTACCTCAGTGTGGGTTTGTGTCAAATGCCTTGACCTGGTCAAGTTCCACAAGATGATACTGTTGTCATCATGTATGCCTTTGATGACTTCTCTGAGGACACCTATCAGATGTAACAGACATGATGTAGTATTAACAACTCACACAGGTCTGTCGCACACAGCCAGAATATGAGTAGTGTAGATGTAGAAGAGGTCCATGATCATATGTTGGTCTACCTTGCAGTCGAGGAGAGTCAGTATGTCTCTATACATGCAAACATTAGGTTGCCCCCCAACTCAGATAGATGCATGTTGATGTACACCCTTGTATGGGAATATAGCCCATGTGGAGGATGTGTTGAATTGTGTATTAAACTGTATCAGGAAGGTGCATGTGCTGAGTCATGCCATAGGTGATCTGTGGTGTTGTCACAGGCTATTGCTTCTGTGTGATAGGTCTGGATGAAGGTAAGACAGTGTACACTGCCTATCATGATCAAGCCTAGGGTTCTGACACAATTCCCCATGCAGGTATCATTGAAAATCCCTCTAAGTTGGAGATTAACCCTTACATCATCAGATTGGTTACCAATTGGCTCACCGCCAGAACACATACTGTGAAAGTTGGTGAATCAACCTGTACCAGTAGAGCTGTCACCACTGGCAGATCCCAGGGATCTGTGCTTGGCTCGTCAGTGTTTGCACTCTATTTCTTGACAGTTCAGACTAAATAAAGTATATGGCCTTTGGCTTACCAAGTTTTCTGATTCTTGTATATTATGTGCAATCATGGACTGCACAAATGATGATAACATAGTACAGGAGGAAGTAACACAGACAAATGATTGGTGAGAAAGGCACACAATCTACAAATAAATGTAGAAATGCATCTTTTTATGTTGTCTGTATGAAAAGTAGAATTCCATGTAAATCACATCATCGACAACAGTCCTGCTATGCTGGCACCCAGTGATGCCAGTGCTGGGAACAAATATAGATAGCACTGAACTTCGACCACCAAGTGTCCACACTGGTATTGAAAGCCTATGTTGTGCACATCATATGTCACACCATCATATTCAGATCTTAAGATTGTATGACAGCACTGTAGTCAAACCTCATCAGAACAGTTATAGAGTATAATGCTCTCTTTTGCATGTACCTCAACAGACACATTTTTATTTATTTATTTAAATTTGTTGACCGGGAGTGTCCGACTGGACATGGGTCCATTTTCAGTGGAGGCCCGGGGAGAAAAGCTCCACAGTAAAATAAACAGGCAGTAGTTACATTGGATTACATAGCGATTAACAATTTAACATAGAAATTACTTACAACATATTTACAGATGAAGAACATAGTACATCAGTAGACAACTAGAATCTTTATCTGTGAAGTACATAACAGGCATTAACAAATGTAACAATGAGAAGTTCCTGCTGTATAATAAGTACTAGGCTTGTGAGCATCTGAGCTTGCTATCATCAAGGTAGTTAGTGGAGGTGAAAGAAAGGTAGTAGTTGGATGGAGTGGATGACATTAGAGTGGGAGTTGCAAGGGCATAGCCAGCATGTTTTTAGGTGCGCTTTTAATAAAGTTTTGAAGTTGGTACATGCTGACCTGACTCTGTGGCAGCATGTGTTATTGCATTAATACATTCCTTTTTGGGGACAGATGGTACTGGGATTTAATATAACATGAAGCAGCTGGATGGTCAATAGCTGTAGTTCTGCATGTTACCAGATTGATGTGCATTGCATAGCACACATTTGATATTACATTTTGCAGTGTGGTTGATATATGTGTGGAAAAAGTACTGAGACACCAGGGTTGGATTGCTTTGGGGGGGGGTCAACACATGGATGTATTGTAAATACGTCACATATTGTTAGATAAGGCCCTCAGTTTGCAATGTTTCTACATGTAATTTCATGTCAGACACAGGAAATGGACAGTAAACAGCAGTAATACAGCATAATATGTACATTTCCATAGCATGGCGAGCACCAGGTTTTCACGACGGTTAGCAAAGTGCATACTCATGCAAGATACACGTGTTTGTGCATAGCTAAGCAGTGCATAAACATGAGCCACATTGCTAAAGTCTGACAGGTAGTATTGTGTCTATGAAATACACCTCCTGCTGACCTGACTCTGTGGCAGCATGTGTTATTGCATTAATACATTCCTTTTTGGGGACAGATGGTACTGGGATTGAATATAGATGTATCTAATACTTTTAAATACTTTTCATTGCAGAGTGATAATGCAATGACATGGATTGTTTATATAAGATGTGTTGTTGTGTGGTGCCATAGCACAGTGGTGTTAAGAGGCATTGCACAGGGGTAACTGCAGCTGTTTGCCGCTGCTCACTGTTGCTGTACGTTGGTGCACAATGCACACCTCCACACAAACATAGAGCCCAAAAAGTGAAATGATCCATTGCTTTTCCAGCAACTTATACGTGTTGTGTGTGATTCTATTTTTTGACTAGGTTAATGTGGTGAATTGGGGTAGAGAAGAAAATGGTAAAATGGGGAGTAATCAGGGGAAATAATGAAGGGAAAACAGGACAGGAATATTCAGGAGGGGGGTAGGAAAGAACCATAGCCATCCATTTCTTTAATATGTAAACTGAATGTATGTGCAAACTATTAACTGAATTTGGGCTGTCACCTCCAGAGAGAGGGGTGACCACAACACAATCATGTTGTATAGCCAATTGAATCAAATCAAGTGTGTCAAGAAGACATGTGTGCAAAATGGAGAGCTATGTATTGGATGATTTATTTATTTATCTATTTTTTGTGGGACAGGTGCCCATTTCATTTTTCTTTCAGAGAGAGAGGAAAGTTGGGGAGGGACGTAGGTATGTCTGTGTCAGGTAAGTTGGATAGGTAATGAAATAAGTGAAAACAGACAAGACAAACAAGACAAGAGACAGGAATGGTGATGGACATAAAAGTTTGAGGGACACCATGATTGAGGTGAGGTTGGGAGCATCCTGAGCCCATAGTCATCAAGCTGTGTGGCAGTGAGAAATGAGTCCTCACCAACTGGACTGTCAACACTGTCACCTTACTCCACTGGTGGTTTGAGTGCTCAACATCTCCTCCTCCTTCTTCTAGCACTAAGCAAAATGAGGGAGGGCAGCTTCTCCAGCTGGAGTAGGCATGCACCAAAGGTGCGGTGCACAACCCTATGCACCACCCCTGGCAACTTGGTTCTGGCAATGAAATCACCACCTCTGCCTCTGCTCCCAGAGGGTAACACTGGACCAGCCTCTGGGGCAGGACTACCTGAGGATGCAGTAGTGCAGAGGTAGTGCTGCCAAATTGGATCCCAGACATGGGCATCGGTGCTGGAGCCGGTGAGGGAGGCAGGCAGATCCTGTGGGATTAACCTACCCCACTTTGGTGTGGAGCATTTAGTGATATGGAACACATGGATGGCATGGACACATTTTGATGACACATAATAAAATTAAAAAAAAAGAAAAGAAAAAATAAAATAAAATAAAATAAAATAAAAATTAAATAAAAAATATTTTTTTACAACAAAATTAAATAACATAAAAATAAAAAGTTAATAAAAATAAAATAAAAATAACACAAAAATTGTTGTAAATAATTTGAAATAAAATAAAAATAAAAAAGAAAGATAAGGGGTGGGGTGAGAGGAAAAAAATAAGGCTAGTACTTTCATATGTGATATATAATAAACTGATACAGTTTTTGGGCCCTGTTATCTTAACTTTTACATTTAAGACTATCACCTCCTAGCAGATGCACACTATTCTACAGATTCCAACATGTAATCCATGATATGTGCATATATTGCACATATGCTTGTTCCAGTAATACAGATTACAGTTTACAGCAGCAGGACATTTGTGCCGGTGGTATAGAGGTTTTAATTTATTATAAATATTATTGAAGAAATAACAGTATTGTATAGTTGTGAAGTGTGGTATTTGAACCCACATCCTCTGACTAAAGTGTAATATTGTACTCTTGTTTGTACTACAGATTAATGCATGCATACTTGCTTTTACAGTTAGGATATGCGTGCTCAATTTGATACAACTCTATAAAATACCAAAAAAGATATCTTAAAATTTTAATGCTACAATAACACTACTCTTCTGCTGCATACATACCACATGCTTCCCTTATTCTCACCAGTCTAGCCCCGTGAGCTTGGACATTGCCCTCCCGATCACTGGCAGCTGTGGAAAAAAAAAAAAAAACAGAATAGAAGACCATTATGAATTCCAGTCTTGCCTATATTCGGCTTTCCAAGTTTTACAAGTACTCTCTGTAGATGATACTTACACAGGTGTCGGTCCTAAATTAATCAATCCAATGGATGAGTGTATCCCTCTTCCTCCTCCTCTGTAGGTCATTATAATGATGGCTACATTGCTCTCCAGTGAGAGAGATACAGGTGGTACTGGATATTGCCTGGGCTTAATTATCCCAAGCCTCAGACTTGTACTGGGAGCTAGATTAGTCCCCCTGCAGAAGCCTTTGCTTTGGTTGGTTCTTAACTAGGAGTCCAGTGATTATCCTGGACTCCTGGACACCCCACCTCTGTGCCCTAAACCTGGCACCTTCCTCACAAAGGCCTTCCATGTCTACCACAGATCTAGAGCAATGGAAACTGATGCTTTCCCACCAGTTCCAGTTATCATGCTTACTGGAGTGCTACGCTGTTAGAACTTGGTCCCCAATCTGTAAAGACTCTTGGAGTTTTTTACATGATATATGGACTATTTCTTTTTGTAGTGAGTGGTGGTTTTTAACTATTGACATCAAAGATTTATATACTGTTATCCTCCAACAGCTTGGCATACAGTGGGTACGTGAATTCCTCAGGAACAAAAAGGTTAGTAACAACAATGTTTACTTGGTTGAAACTTTATTAGAAATTGTATTGAATTTCAACTTTATGTTGTTTGAAGGCAAGATTTACTTGCAGCGATCAGGGATAGCAATGGGTTCACTGTGTGGGGGCAGTTTTGCCAACTTTGTGTTGGCATATTGGGAAAAGACATTTCTTTTTCCTGATATTGTATTCAATGATTGTGTCACCTGGTACACTAGGTACCAGGACGACATGTTTATATTGTGGAAGGCTGATCCCTCTTTGGTTCCTTCCTTTATAGAGAGGATTTCTAACATGACCGTTTTTTTAGAATTTACTCACAATTTACAGGAATGGCGTATTAGTTTCCTAAATATTTTGTTGATTAAGGATTCTGTCAACCAAAGCCTTAAGAGTGTGATCTATAGGAAACCTACTTATTCCAACGCATTCCTTTACTATACTAGTAGCCATCCTAAACATCAGAAAAGAGCGGTCATAAAAGGTCAGATGGTTAGGGCCGCTAGGATGGTTTCGGATTATGAGGATTTTCTGGTTGAATGTGAGAGTTTAACTGGCATGTTTATCAATAGAGGGTATCCTCTAGGTCTTGTCCTAGAAATAAAATCTGAAGTCATTGACAAAAGGAGTTTGGGTTTTTATAAACCAATTTTGTTTACTGTAAGACATGCCTCACACGGTGATGACAATTTAGAGAACACTGTCTTACCCACGAATCAAACAGCCTCTTTTGCTACCAGATTTTTGTGTACTTTCAGTTTAGACCATTCGTCTATTTTGAAAGTACTAAAAAAGAATTGGTCCTTGGTCATCGAAGACCCCCATTTATTTAATAAGTTCGGTGACAGCCCTAAAGTTATTTTTAGGAGAGGACAAAACTTAAAATCACTGCTGGAGGTTAAACCTAAAACTTCAGGTTTTCACAAAGTAGGCATGACTAAATGTGGGTCATGTAGGCAGTGTAAATATGTGTGCACAGATGCTACGATTAGGCTGAGAGACCAGGTCTACAAAATCAATGGTAAATTTAATTGTGAGACAAGGGGCGTTGTTTATGTGGCCACCTGTCAGAGATGCACTGCATTCTATATCGGTAAAACCGAAAGAAAAATCAGGTAGCACATCTATGAGCATACATATGCTATAGCTAGAGGTGAATGCAACAACGCTC
Organism: Protopterus annectens; assembly: GCF_019279795.1. Classification (NCBI taxonomy): domain Eukaryota; kingdom Metazoa; phylum Chordata; order Ceratodontiformes; family Protopteridae; genus Protopterus; species Protopterus annectens. The sequence continues at coordinate 890,208,458 of NC_056737.1, forward strand.
TTGCTAGACATATTGGCCAGTTTTCTGACCACTTCTTTAAGTTCACTGTTTTGAAAAAAATTGATTGTGATGCTAGAGGTGGTCCTTGGCAAAAAATTTTGGAAATCTGTGAACTTTTTTGGAAAATTCCTACAGCCGCCTACATGTACCCAGGATTAAATGATTATGTGTCTATTAGTTGTATTTTAAAGAACTTATCGTTGAAAAGATAACATGGGTGGGTGGTTTTATGTTTTTAAATTTAAAGGTTCAATGTGAAGTCTACTTGGATTTTTAATCGCTTCAGGTTACATTTTTTCCTTTTGTGTTAGGCTTTATTAATGGTGTACAAAGATATACATTTTTTTAAGATGAAAGTATTTATTTGATTGTTGGTGTCGGTACTATGAACATACTCCTTTAATGGGGTTATGTGATTTGCTAGTTTGAAAGTATTCAATTAGCATAATTAATTTGTATATAAATGTGCTTATCAGTTAAAAAAAATTTTAACTTTGTTGTCTGAAGAAGGAGTGCCATTGAGCCCTCCGAAAGCGTGTGCTTACTTTATTAAATTTTATTTTACATTGTCAGCCTTGGATTTGTGTTTCCTGCAACTCATTTTGTTTGGTTTACCTGGAGTACTATGCTTCACTTACCATCATGCAAATGAGTTCCTCAGGAGTGAGCACACCCGAGCAATGGGTTTGCGTTATGTTAAGCGGAGAGCAGCAGTGCGAAGCAGTGAGGCATTACATAATTGCAATTGCAATGGCGGCAGGTGACTTCAAATCAAAGGGGGCTGCAGGAGACAGCTGAATGGGTGGGGTTAATGCAGGAGCGGCCTTAGGTCAACTGGTGCTCTAGGCAAAAGGGCTCCACGGCACCCCCCCCAAACCACCTGGTGCCCCCATCCTGGTCTACCTACACCAAATAAATACTGAAGAAAATGCCCCTGCTAGAGCGGCACCCTAGGCAGCCACCTAGTTGGCCTATGCCTAAGGCAGGCTATGGGCTAATGGGAAGGGGTGTGGCCAACCAGAAAAGGGCAGAGCCATGCTCAAAACCACAAAAACTGGGACTTTAATTAAATACACTGCCCTGGGTGTCAAACCATCATTATGAGAGTCCAATCAAGACAAAATGAAGTGTAGAAGAAAACAATATTTCAATGCATTGACTACATGATTGCTTACTTAATATCTAGATGGAAACAAAAAGTTTGTGAGGCATGAAAAAATAAATTACTTTTTAAATACATTACTGGAATGCCTATCAAAATCAAGTATAAAAAAACAAGCAGCACTCAACTCAAACCACTTCTCCTTGCACTGCAGTTCTAATTATAATTTATATTCAGCTTTATAAAAGTACCAAGTAACATGTTGAAAGTAGCTATCTCTGTGGTATCCCCACTTGTAACAATGTTTCTTATCCAAAAAGACCTGCTGCCTGACAACAACTATCTACTTGTTTCATGAGGTAAAACATGATCAAAGTAAAAAATGAACAGCAAACAAAAACAAGCTCAAGATAAATTGCTTAAAGTACTACTGCACAGGTTATGGACCGCACATGATAGATTGGCATTATGTTTAGTTTATGGGTAAAGCCTGCAAAGATGACTGCAAGTCCCCAACAAATGTAATGAGCTTCTGAAAATACTATAATCCTGTCTTTTATTACAAATACTGTCATATGCATTTCAATACCCAAGGCTTATATGCTATCTAGTTATGTAAATATTCTCTGCATGACAACAAATAAAGGCTTTCAATGTTGGTAATTCTCTAACAGTATGCTTATTAAAGTTTACTTGCATCTTACACTCTCAGCCAAGCTTACCCCATGGTCATTAAAGTACTGCTACTTAAACACAGAGCAGTAGGCACTGCAACAACATGCATTTTCTGAATAAGAAGAAGCATAAATCAACAGTATAAAAATATGACAGAGAACCAGAACATTCTGCAAAATCAAGAACAGATGATAAGCCACTGTAGTAACTGTGTCTACCTTGGATGGGGGGGGGTACTCTGCACACTTACACTGCATAACTGCTCCTTGCCTTGCTTGGGCACATCCAGAGTCACTACGTGGGGGAGTGGAGTGCAACAAGTATGTCACAATTTGAAATGTCTCTGACTGACGGTGATGGCCCTGGCACATTTATCATACTTCTCAGCCTCAGAGCAAAAAATCTATACAGAGCCATAAATAGAAGTGGGACAAAGGCCCAAAAATAAGGACACATTTTAAATATCGTTCTTATAAACTTAAAAAGATAATAGAATAGTAGGTCTTGCATTAGCAGGAATTTTCTGAAGGGTATGAAATCTGAAACTCAAATGTCTGTCACTATTTTCTAACTTTCATCTTTAATGATTTTCCATTAATTTGCCAGAAAGATTCTGTGTTGGAAAAGGTAATCCACTCACTTGAAATCCTGCATTTGGCATCCCTGGTCCAAACGGAGGTCAACCAGACTGGTTTGGATGGGCAGCTATTACTGAAGCAGCCCTCAAAGGGTTAAAAAGCTGCTGAGACATGGCCACTTTGGAAAGGACCCGATTTAAAACTGTTGAAATTGCAGGATTGCTTGTGACTGCTGTCTGAGCCAGTTTTAGACTCTGTAGTGTGAGTTCAACTTGCAGCTGGACAAGTTGGAGATTGGCATAAGAGGGAAGCAGGGGATTCTGGGTCCTTGCACTCTGTTGGGTGCTGACAGATTGTAGAGTCTTATCCAAACATTTGGCTCTACTACAATAAAGAAAAAGCTCAATTAGGCCATGGAAATAGTAAGGAAGTGAGATCAATTGCATTTGTATGAGTATAACATTACTGGACTTGACATGTCTAGAAAATGTGTTGACATGACTGCTAAGTTCAGGGCCTGCCTAAGCAACTCACTGTAAAGACATAAATTCTTTAAATTAATTATTTTCAAAGCAGAACAGCCATAGAGGGAAAATATGAAAAAGAAACACAGGAAAATAACTTAATTAACACTACTGAATCTAATGCTATATAATGCAAAAACACACTAACAAGTATACATGAAATATAATGGACACCAATGCAGGTCCTGACATTTCAAATGATTACCCAGATGGGCATAATTTGTTTTTCACATATCTGTTTGCATCCTTGAGTGCTCTTTACAATGCAGCAGGTTGTCAAAATACCTGTCTGTTGCATGCTGCAACTAATGTAACAATGTCTAATTCAGATTACTTAGTAAGCATTTCTATACTTTGCTCTTCAACAGTCACCACCTCTCCATTTGCTTGCCTCCCAAACAATCCCCCTTCCCTTCTCTGTATGTCTGCGTAGCTGTATTTTTTTGTTTTTCTTTTGCTTCTTTTGAATGTTTGACCTTTCCACAATCTGAAATATCTTAGAGAAGGTCATATTACTGAAGACAATTTATCAGAAGTTCAAAATATATTTAAACTAACTAAAAATAAACTTAAATGAAGCAGGAATTCTGTTAGAATGACAAATGGGCTATATAGAATAGGAAAACACTCAAACATTATTTATTGTGGGGGACAAAACCCTTCTTGCAGAGTTATGTACATCCCACCACCCTAAATATGCAATCATCTCTAAGATAACTGTGCAGTACGAGAAAAGGACATTTCCCATTGCAGTAGCCACCACCCTCACATCAGAAAAAATAACTGACATATAACTGCAGTAGATACCTCTCAACCTCTTAGAGCAAAAAAGCTGGATAAAGCCTAAAATGATGGGGGGACAAATAGGGACAGATTTTGAATATTGCTCTTACAAACTTAGAAAGTTGATAGAATAATGGGTTTTGCATTAGCATGAATTTTCTGAAGGATGTTGAGTCTTAAACTCAAATATTTCTCATTATTTAATTACTTCAATTCCCAGCTGTTTGCCAGACAGGTGCAGATTTTAGGAGGAACACACCAAAAATATGAAGCAAAAATCTGGACATTCTGTGAAAATCTGTACAGTTGAGAGGTATAGTACACAAAAGACAATTTAAATCACAACACTAACTTGCTAACAAAATCCATAATTTCATGCAGAAAATATGGCATAATAAAGCACAAAACAAATACTCCCAGTGTTACAGTGTGATTAACTCAGCTAAACAGAGCATTCATTTATAAAAAAATAATTAAGTGTTGGCAACTATGTTATCATAGACCAAATCAACTACCCTAAAACAAGACAACTTGAGAAAGTTAAAGGTATCAATGAAAATAGAGATAAAAAAGAACTTTAAGATCCAAATAGTAACAGATGAAAATAATGAAATCCTGAAGGAATATATATTTTTGAAGCTGCAACAATCTGGTTCTAAATTGCAAAGTATTAAAGTCCTAGACATAACAAGGCCAAAAAAGCCAACACTAAGGCCAGTAAAGTAAAGGCATTCAGAAAAACCTCTTTTAACTCTAATGCAGCCTTGAATAAGGGGTTGCTAGTTAACCAATCAACTGCATACTTACAACTAAAATCATGCTATGCCTACATCCAACTTTATTTAAAATACTGAATGCTATTTATCCTGCAACAAGCTCAAGAGTTCTGTGCGTTTATTACCCACTATTACCCACTTCATGAAGCAGTAGTGGGGAATGCTGACAATGATGGACCACGTACAATGTTATTATATTACATGTTGACGTACTTAATGCTTGTGCATATTTTCAAACTACAGTTTCCAGAATACTGCCTGAAAGGGAAGATAGTACTCCACTTAACTACCCCCTAATTTTTAAAGAGGGGTTAAGGAGGGACATCTTACAAGTAATTACTGTCACTCTATCAAGCAGTGAGGCAATCAGTGAACAGCAGTTATAGTACTCGCATTATTTGCGCAAAAGTCGCAACACACCATTTTGTTCTTTGGAAGTGCCCCAATGTTTATTCAAATTACTTTGTAATTACTCCCTTAGCTCCTTGTTTACATTTACCTGTTGCTATCTTTCCTGAAAGCCGATTGTTATAAGTAACTTTAATCAATTTCTTATAAATTCCTGGAAGGACCTCTCCTCCTGTTTTGTACTCTTTTGTTTCCTAGGTGCACTATTTCCATTTATTTATACTGACTTTAAACCACCATATATTTCACTATTCCTCTATCCCTGATATACTTATCTTCATATTTTTCTGAGTGCATTAGATATCAATGGTAGTGAAAAATGATGTGCCACCTGAAATGATTAGAGCATCTTCATAGGTTCATAGGTTCATAGGTTGGTACTAGGCTATCAGCCCTAGGGCCTATACAAGCCCCACATTATTTACTTTCCTGGACCCCTGTCTAGCAGGGTGACTAACGTGATCCCTGGGGTGAATTTCCTTTCTCCCATCCAATCGTCAAGGTTCCTCTTGAAGAGGTCCAAAGAGGCACTCTGCTTGATATGTATGGGCACTCTATTCCAGAGTCTGGGGAGTCTCTGGGTCAGGAACCTATCCCTCCAGCATGTTTTGTTTATTGTGATGACAAGGTTTAGATCCCTGGAGCATGTAGCTTTGAGGGATTGGGATTTCTTTAAGTGTAGCATGTCCAGCAGCTCTGGGTTTGACATGGCCTTGTATGTTAAGCAGAGATCGCCTCTGAGTAGACGATATGTGACAGAGTATAGCTGGAGTTTTTTAAGGCGGTCAGCATAGGGCATCTGCTTTAGGCCTGTGATTCTTTTAGTGAGGTATTTCTGAGGCCTTTCCAGTTGTTGCAGATGTCTTGAGAGGTACATACCAAATGGGGCGTTGTATTCTATAATGGGTCTAATGAGGGATGAGTACAGTGGGACAATGACCTCCTTTTTTCTGGATGAAAAGCCCTTCTTGATGAGGTGTGCCACATAGAAGGATTTCCTGACTGGTGTGGCGATGTGGTTATCGAAGGTGAGATCACTGTCCACCTGTGTCCCTAAGTCTCTTATCACACTTTCTGTGTTTAGTGTACTGCCACCTATATGGTAATTCATGGATACATGTTTTTTTCCCAAAGGGGATAACAATACATTTCTTGGCATTGAACTTGAGCCCATGGCTCTGGCACCAAGCATCTGTTTCTGTAAGGCCCCTTTGTAGAGTATCCACATCATTTGGGGATTCAATAATGGCTCCCAGTTTGCAGTCATCTGCAAACTTTGTTAGCCAGAGTCCCTTAGTGTTGACCTGTACTTCAGAGAAGTAGATGCCAAACAAGAGCGGCCCCAGGACTCAACCCTGAGGTACTCCACTTGTCACTTATCTGGAGGTGGATTTGGAATCGGCTACTTTTACAGTGTGGGTTCTATCAGTAAGCCATTTAGCAACCCATTGGGTGACATAGGGATTAATGCCCAACTTAGTAGGTTTATCTATGATTCCAGAGTGGGGGATGGTGTCAAAGGCCTTGGCAAGGTCTAGATAGGCTGTGTGGACCGCCTTACCCTTGTCCATGGCTCTGGAGACTGATTCAAAGAAGTCAATCAGGTTCAGGAGACAAGATCGGCCCTTCACAAACCCAAACTGGGTGGGGTCCAGTGTTTGAAGGTTGCCAATGTCTTTGTTTATAAGTTCCATGATAATACGCTCCATGGCCTTGCAGATAAGGCTTGTCAGACTGATGGGATGGTAGTTTCCAGGATCCAAGGTGGATCCCCCCTTGTGGATTGGGATAACTGTAGCTCTGCGCCACTCAGTGAAATGAGAGTTATAAAAAATACAGGCATGAACAATGAACTGTTCACCCCATTAACTAGTCCTTACTTTTTAGAATGGACATCACTTATTATTCTTTGTAGACTTTTACACAACTAGCTGCTCAGCAAGGCTATTGTGCAGTGACTTGCTCTTGGACAGTTAAACTTGTTTATTTATTAGGCTTGTAATTTGTATTAGAAGCCGTGGTGGTACAGCGGTAGTGTTGTTGCCTCACAGCAAGAGGTTCTCCTGTTTGATTCTCAGCTAGAGTGCCTTCTGTGTGGAGTCACCATGTCCTCCCCACAGTTGAGTGGTCTCTGAAAGACATGTGTGAATGGGTGTGCCTTCGCTGAAGGTTGGGTGTCGGTCTGGCAATTCGGCACCATAAGAATCTACTGCCAATCATTAGTGGACCGGAATTCTCCTATGGCGACCCCCTGACCGGGAAAAGCCGAAGAGACAAACAAACTTATAATTTGTATTAGATTAGAAACTGAGATCCCATCTGCCTGAGTTGATGATGGCTGTGGTGGATGTAAAAGATCCCATAACACTTATTGAAAAGAATAGAGAAGTTCCCTAGTCCTCTGGCCAAATTTCCCTTATATGAATCCCACCAGGTTGGTGCCACTAGGCTAGTGCTTCTTTTTAGGTCCCCCCTAAAAAGAAGCACTAGCCTAGTGGCACTAACCTGGTCAACAAAATGTAACTACATGCAAGCATAACTAAACAAACAAATAAATACATAAATAAAATAAAACTAGTGTAAGTATTTTAAGAAGCAGAGGAAGATTATTTTCATAGACCTACTCACTGATTTCTTGGGTCTGTTTGGTCTGTCAGTCAGAGATGTCTGTTGGATTCATTGCTATTATATTCTTGCTGTGTATCATTCTGCACTAGATGGTATCTAGGAGGGGATTCAGAACACTTTACATTTAGTCATAAAGGGTAGTTTTACATAAGTGAAAGGTATAAGGGCAGAATGTGATTCTGAGACTGCTGTGTACTGAGCTTCAGCAACCTGGCTTTTTGAAAGGTGTTCACATTCAATGTCTCCAATGGCTCAATGTATGATCCAGAAAGACTCACCACTCACCTGCACAGTGGGATACCTTGTGGTTCATCCTTGTGTGCTGGACCTTCTGATGAACTGTTGAAGCTGTGCATACTGATTGTACATATGTGAGCTGTTGTTGTAACTGCCCCATCAAGCTACAGGAAAGCTGTCAATTTATATTTCAGTTTAGAATATTTTGTAAAATTAAATTACCAGTCTGACCATACATAGAGCTGTTTCTGCACCCCCTTCCCTGCCTGATATCTTTGCCATGTCAGGTCATTGAGTGCAATGGCTTGTTGGGTTGGGGCAACTTGAATAAACTGTCTTGTGACATAATACAACTCACTGAATCAGATAATTAATTATTCCTGAGTGCTTTGATCTGAACCCTCAGGACTCTCTTTCTGAGGTGCTGCAGGATGTTTAATGGTGACTAATTGGGGGAACTAAAACTCTTCTTCTAAGTGTGTTTTTTGAATCTGGTTACTCGTATGATGCACTTTTTTAATTTTTTGCTTTCAAAAGTGATTCTGTTACTTTTCCTAAAAATGAAGTCAAATTAACAGCATTCCCCTAAAATGAAAAATGTTTGCTCTTGCCTGAAAATAGCTTGAAGGACAAAAAAGCTAGGCAAGAATAAACCTGAATAAAACACAATAATCACAGTGTACAAATGAACACAAAGGTTAACCTCTGACTTATAAAAATCATGGATGAATATGACTGTTTAATAGTAAACATGTTCATCTCTAAGGCTGCTTATGGAAATATGAAGTGAAACTACAACAAGCTGAGATAGCACTATATCCACAATACTGTCAATACACAGCATGCCAGAATAAAGACCAATGATTATTAATTACTGCTAACTACAGTATGTCAGCATAAAGAGACTGTCACTGTAGACACCAAGAAAATAAAAATGTTACTTACTTCAGCTCAGCTTAATAGTCACTCACTGACACTGTCCAATTGAACAAAGTTAGGATTGGAATTCCAAAAAATTCAGTTATTAGCCTCAGGATGACCGATTTCTGATGCAATGCAATTCGCAATTCAGTTTCTACAAACAAGTTGACTCGGTGTTCACCGGCTGCTACTGTTTGGTTCTCGCTCTTTTCCCAGCACTATGAGCCTGAGAAGAGTGTGAGAACTGATCAATAGCCATTCAGCCCATCATGTCATGTACATGCCTGCTGACTTGGCAGTCCGTGCCCTTTCCCCTTCTATGCAGTTACAAAACCGCATAGACTTCTGGGCATCACACTGATGCCTTTGCTCATTAGTCCGGACTGCTTTTACAGCAGTCTGGATCAGGATTTACAGGAAAAAAAACTATATTTTTTTAAAACCCAGAACTCGGCGGGCATGCGCAGTTCGAGTTCCGGGACTTCAGCGAGTCAATTGGACTCGTAGCTAAATAAGCAGGATAAATAATTGTATTAAATTAATTTTATTTACAAAATGCTCTTTGTCTTGCTGGGGGGGGGGGGGGGCTGCAGTTCTGCTGTCCAATAGGATGAGCCGCCCCTGTACAATTGAAAGATTATTGGATGTACAGGCAGTTGTGTATATTGGTTAGGCAGATGTGAAGGCCATGCCAGTCCAGATAGCAGAATGTACAGCTGTGTACACTTACCATAAATATAGATGTTCAAGTGTATTCACTGTTGCAGTCATCACATTTAGGTTATCCCTGCCAGGATAGCCCTTGGCCGGCCCAAATACCAGAGACTTAGTATTTCTGCGTCGGTTGCTGTCACTTCAGGACTGATGTCAGGTCATCAGTAGTATAAAGTAAGGCAGCTGACACCATTACATCAGTTTTTCTTGCCCTAACCTGTCAGTAGCCCCTAAGTAGGAGTCATGTTATGTTGGAGGAACCCCACTAGTAGAAAGTAAATACCAATATGTCCCTTGTATGGAAAGAGAAGAAAGAAGGAAGGAGGGAGGGAAACAGGACTGCAACTCAAAACTACTCTTGTACCAACTCCTTCGCTCAACGCTTTCTGAAATTCATAAACTCCAATGCCCTGGATCAACTTATCCACACCCCCACCAGGGGCAACAATATCCTAGATCTAGTCATTACCAACATGAGTGACCGGTGTTCCACATCTGAAGTCAACGCCTCATTGGTCCGATCCAACCATAAGCTAATTACCCAAGATATCTACATCCTGCCCCTACCTCCCATTAAGGAAACCATGGTAAAAAATTCTCCAAAGCCAACTTCATGCTTCTTAAGACAGAAGTGGTGAACTTCATGATACCCATGCAGATGGACAATACAGTTACGACTACTGAATCCTACACAATTGCACTTTATAAGCACTTATACAAGTGCATGGATCATGCTATCCCAAAAAGAACCAAGATGCTATCCTCCAAATAAAGGAAGCCAATCTGGTGGTCCCCTGCCATAAACAAACTGTACAACAAAAGGAAGAAACTGTTGCAAAGGAGAGTAAAATCCCATGAGTGGAGTAGCTCCCTAGTCATCCTCAGTAAGAAGCTGTGATCCCTGATAAAATCCTCCAACGTTAGTTATGAAAACAAAATTGCCACTGATTCTAAAGACAACCACAAAGCATTCTACAGCTATGTCAAAAATCTCAATGGCAACACTCAGATCTGCTCTGAGTTACAGCACAATGGTACTAAATATACAGACCCGACTGATATTGCCAACATCCTGGCAGATAGGTTCAGTGCTAACTTTACCCCCCTCTCACCCCCTAAAGACCCCATCTCTATACCAGAAGAATGCAAAGTTCTTGTAATCAAGGCTGCACAGGTAAAAACCACACTCTCCAAAGCCAAGAACACAGCATCCATGGGACCAGACAACATCCCAGGTTGCATTCTACACCATCTACAGAACAAACTGGCACCCCACCTAAGTACCATGTTCAATCATAGCCTCACCTCAGGCTTTGTGCCCGCTGAATGGCACACAGTGATGGTTATCCCACTCCCCAAAGGGAGAGCCACCATGGACTCCGGGAACCACCGCCCAATTGATCTGACTTTCTGAAAGATTTAGTCATGTCTAGATAGAATCTGAGCTGTCTGTGCACATCTAGAGAGTGCAGAATCCTTTCCCCCTTGTTCTGGACATTAGGGAAAAAGGTGGGCAAATTAATGGATTGGTTGAGAGCCACACTGGACACCACCTTGGGCATGAAGGATGGGTTAGTTCTGAGGGATACCCTGTCATCATTGAAGATTATGAAGGGTTCCACAGCCATGAGCGCTTGCAGCTTGGAGACTCGTCTGGCTGAAGTGATGGCCAGCAGGAATTCTGTTTTCCAGGAGAGAAATTTTAACTCTGCAGAAGAAGCTGGTTCGAAAGGGGGTAGGGTGAGCTTTACCAATACAAAGTTAAGGTCTCAAGCTGGGGTTGGTACCCTTCTGGGTGGCCTCAAGTTGCTAGCCCATCTTAGGAACTGTTTGATCAAAGAGTGCAAGAAAAGGGGCTGCTCGGTGGGAAAATGAGCAGAAATAGCAGAGGCATGACTTTTTATAGAGGAGAAAGAGAGGCCACTGTGTAGTAGGTCAGCTAAGTAATCCAGGATGAGAGGGAGGGAGGGCTGTGCCGTACTGGCTCCCTTAGCCTGGATCCAGGTGCAGAACCTTTTCCATTTGTTATCATAAGACTTTCTACTGCTATGGCATCTGGCTTCACGGATGACATCTAGAACCTGTTTACTGAGGTTAGCAGATTAATCCTGGGTTAAGGAATAAGTCAAGATGCCAAATTGAGTGTCTGCAATTGATGATGCAATAATTCCCCTTCCCTCTGGGTCAGGAGGTTTGGAATCTGAGGAAGATGCCATGGTTGCAGAGGCGGACAGGCTGTGCAGCAAGGGGTACCAGTGCTGGCAAGGCCAGTCTGCAGTCTGGAGCTATAAGGATTGTTCTTGGTTTTTCCTCCTTTATTTTGAGCAGTACCCTGGGGATGAAAGGAAGTGGAGGAAAGGCATAGACCGATAGATTGACCCAAGGGAAGGACAGGGCATCCACTTTCCAAGCCATGTACTGATGCTCCCTGGTGCAGAATTTGCTGAGCTGATGGTTGGTGTGGGAGGCAAAGAGGTCGACCTTCGGTGTGCCCCATTTCTGAATTATTAGGGTGAAGGTTCTTCTGTTGAGCTGCCACTCATGTTGGTCCAGAAGATTTCTGCTTAATTGGTCTGCCAGAGAGTTGAGAGCCTGGTAGGAATTGTGCTAACAGGTGCAGTTGCATGGCAGAGGCTGTGTGCCAAAGGGTCATGGCCAGCCTGCATAGATGGTAGGAGTGAGTCCCTCCCTGCTTGTTGATGTACCACATCACAGTGGTTGTGTCTGTTTTGATCAGGAGAGCCGCTGGGGGGTGCTGGACAGCCATCATCTCTTTTTGGTTGATGTGCAGAGGGATTTGCTGAGGGCTCCATTGGCCCTGTATGCACCTGCCATCCAGGTCTGCACCCCAAGCATAGTCTGGTGCATCTGTGGTGATGGTCTGGATGGTGCAGCTGGTAAGAAAGGCAGTCCGTTGTTGTGGGAGCATGCTGTTACCCACCAAAGAAAATCTTTTCTGAGGCAAGGAATTATAGGAATAAGAGTTTCCAGGTCTTGAGAGTGTTGACACCAAAGGCTTTTTAGGTACCATTGAAAATTCCTCATATGCAGTTTGGCATATGGAATGAGTAGTATGCAAGATGCCATGAACCCCAGAGCTTGCAGGATCATCCTTGCAGATAACTGGGGCCTGGTGGCTAGTTGAGAGAAGTAAGCTGTCAGGAAAATTTATTTTTCTGGTGTAAGGAATGCCATCTGGGATGCTGTGTCCAGGCTTGCTCCCAGGAAGATAATCCTTTGGGTGGGTACTAGTTTGGATTTCTTTTCATTGTTTGTGTACCCTAGGGCAGTTAGTAGGGTTTTTACAAAGACCAGGTGCTTGAGCAGCTTTTCCTGTCTTTCTGCCTGAATAAGGCAGTCATCTTAGTATGGATAAATCTGGATATTCCTTTGTCTGCAATAGGCAATGGCTGGAGCCAGACATTTTGTGAAATCTCTGGGAGCAGTAGATAAGCCAAAGGGAAGCACAGAGAACTGAAAGTATTGAGCTCCTGTACTGAAATTGAGATATTCCCTGCATGATTCCCTGATGGGAATGTGGAGGTAGGCCTCTTTTAGATCTAGGGTGCCTAGCCAAGCATCCTTGTAGAGCATGGGTAGCAGCTGCTGGAGGGTGAGCATTTTGAATTTTAGGATCACCAAGAAGGTGTTTAGAATGGATAGATCGAAGGTGGGGCACCAAGTGTCCTCTTTCCTGGGCACCAGAAAAAACCTGGAGTAGAAACCTTGGCCTATCTGTCCTGCAGGAACATGCTCTACTGCCCTCATAGAAAGCAGTGAAAGGATTTGCTTTTGAGCCTCTGCCCACTGGTTTGGAGGTAGATCTGGGAACCCTTTTGGGAATGGAAGAGTGTGGAAGGAAAATTTGTATCCCTGAGACACTATGTTCAGAAACCAGTGGTCATTGGTAATGGTGGCCCAGGTGCTTGCATGAAAGGAGAGTTTTCCACCTAGAGGTAAGTGAAGGTGGGCAAAGGGAGGGGGTGGGGGAGGTGAGTCATTGTGAGTTCTTACCATAAGGTGGTGGCTTACAACTCCCTGGTTTTGAAGTGGAGGTAGTCCACTGCTTAGATCTCTGCATTCCCTGTGGCTGCTGTCTGGGGGGGGTTGGTTCCCTAGGGACTAGGCTGGACTGGCTTGGAGGAAGCAGGAAAGGACCAGTGTTTGGTGGGACAATGCCTGCTGAACCTTGGTGGCTGTACCTGTAAGAAATCCTTAACCGTTTGCATAGATTTTGCTTTTTCTTCCATCTTTTTTAAGACCTCTACTGCCTTAGTGCCAAATAAGTTGTCTTTGTGCAAGGGGGCAGCCAACAATTTAGAGTTGACATGGTCTGACGGGCTGTTCCTTAAGCTATGCATGCCTTCTAATGACAGATTCAGTGACTGCTGCCCTGCAAGAAGCTTCTAGGGTGTCAAAACCACAGTACAGGGTGTGTTTAGTTACTTGACATGCAGAATGCATTAACTATTGTAATTCTTTAGATTCTGCCCAAGCAGGAAAGGAAAACATTTTTTGCTTGAGGAGTTCCAGGGTATGTTGCTGAAATTTTAGTATATGGAACTGACAATGTAGTGCCCTGCTAGCAAGAGTAGCTGAGGTGTATACTTTTTTAACCCATCTGTCTAGTGCTCAGGAATCCCTGTCAGAGGGTGTGGGATTCTTAGCAGAGGTTGCTTTAATCCCTTTAGGCCCTTGTGAAATTACCTCAGGGTCAGCAGTAAGATTTTTAAAAAGAAATTTGTGTGAGTTAGGGACTCTATAGTACCTGTCTGATTTTCTGGTAGCAGGAGGTAGGGTGTCAGGAGTCAAGCTGGATTCCAGGAAAACATCCTCCACAACATCCAGGACTGGGGGGGGGGTGGCCAAGGGTCTTTGCTGTGGAAGATCTAGGAATTCCCTGAGTCTCTTTTTAAACTGAGGATAGTCTTGACTCTCCCATTGGAAATGCTCCCTTAAGGTATGCAGGTTTTCTCCAAAGGAAAATTCCTCTGGAGGAAAGGCTGAAGGGATGGAATCATCAAAATCCTCATAAGTAGAGAGGGGTTGCATGTCTTCATATTCAGAAGCATCAGAGTAATCTGCCTCTTATTCAGACAAAACTACAGTAGACAGATCTCTTTTCCTTTTGGAGGGGGTAGCTTGGCTTTCCCTGATCAGCATGATAAGGTCTTCTGCCATTTTAAGCATTTGAAACTGAGGTAAGGAAGCAGGTGCCTGAGAGTGGGACACCATTTTTTTGGGTGTGGTTTGTACCCTGGGCCTAAGGAACTCACTAGTTTTCGAAAGAATGGTAGTCGCAAAAGAAGACGTTGGTTTGTGTCGAGAATCGGTAGTGCAAACTCCTTCCTCGGAAGCCGGTGCCTGCTCAGTCGCTCTGGACCCATCCAAGGTACAGACGACTGCAGGATCCTTAGTTGAAGAAGAGTTTTGCGGCATACCGGACTCCAAAAAGGTCTCAGTAGTGGCCTGCGAATCCACAGAAGTGGGCATCAGGGGCTGCAAAAGCACCTCACTGAGGACCAGAGAACTGATGACTGGCTTAACGGAAGTATTGTCGGTAGGTTTGGACTTGTGCAGTTTGTCTCTGTCTTTATCTTTATGTTGTTTTGGAAGATCTGCTGTGGGATGGCTTACAGAAGCTAAATCAGAGTTTGAGGACTGTAAGTGAAAATATCTGGCTACAATAAGGACCCAACAACAGATAGCTCTGGTGTTGAACAAAGCACTGAAGTGGTAACTGGGAACATTGTGGTCTGGGCCTAAAGAAGTGATGCAGTAAGAATGGAAGTCTCGGTGTGGTATTTGCTTTCCACAGGCGAGGCAATTATTAACTTTTTCTCACATCGGTTAGTGCAAGAAAAAAGGATACCCAACGGGGTACTTAGCTTTAGAAGACTTCAACTTCAATTTGGTAGACAAAACTCAGGTAGTGGCCGACCGGCACTCATGTGAACTGCTTCTGCTTCAGGCTCCATGGCAAGAAAGACTGATGTGATTGCGTTGGTTGCCTTACTTTATACTACTGATAACCTGATGTCAGTCCTGAAGTGACAGCAACTGATGCAGAAATTGTAAGCCCCTGGTATTTGAGCAGCCAAAGGCTACCCTAGCAGGGATAACCCAAATGTGATGACTGCAACAGTGAAACACAAAGAACATTTATACTTACAGGAATATAGTATACAGTATGCCCACAGTCATACTTCTGATAATAAATGTGATAATACATAGATAAATACATAAATAACTGACACAATACTAGTGTCTCATCCCTCATGCATATAATTAATATCAACTCCACTATCTCAGGTGTTATAAGTGAGAGTGACTATAATGGAAAGTGGAACAGCAGTAAAAGTATATGGAGTATCCTGTATTAGAAACCAGGACTATATGTACGGCAGTCCTACACTTACACCTGTTGCAATAAGAAGGGTGAAATAACACTTTTCTGTCTTTCAGTTCATTGCTATAAACTGCAATGTGACAGTGAAGAAAAAAGGTTGCACACCCTGTATTAGAAACCAGGACCATCTATACTTCACCCCTATACTTAAAACTGTTGCCACAAGACTAGTTACATGATGTTCCCTATTTTACTAACCATTCTTAAGGTCTCGCTGTTAACCACTGTGCGACACCACTTAGCATGTTTGCTTGATGGCCAATTGCATTAATTTAATGTATCCAGTTTCTATTTTGGCTGTCTGGGTCCTGTCTGCTTCCTGGGTGGTCCAGTTGTCCAGTTTGTGCACTGCCATGTTTCATGCAAATGAGATAAGCACAGCCAAACCGGCATCCATTTCCTCCTTTCCAGTGATTGTGCTACTTGTCACATTGTGCAAATACTGCCCTCTAACAAATGAGACAAACAAAGACAGAAAAGAGAAAAAGAAAAGAAAGGGGCAAGTAGTTGAAATGAGGAAAATAAATATATGACGTACACACAAGAAAATGATGGCTCACATGAGATATGTATACATATATCTGGATTTGAACTCTCACTCCAATGCCCCTTCAAAACACAGGATGGGTGCCTTATCCTTATTTGCTACACAATCAGCTTTGCAGCAAAGAACTGAACTCATTCTGCACACAAACAACTGTAACAGCATCTACAGTGATCACAAACCATACAACTGCTATTTATACATGTATTATTTCTGGATGTGGTGCACTTACTGATCATACAACCTGTTATGATTATTGTTTGCAAATATACAGCTTTGTCTTTCCTTTCTGTGTTTGTTGGTCATTATTTAGTTATCTGACCATTACTCTGAAACATGCAGTGTGTAAGCCATTCTACATCATTGGCCTTAAAATGTGTGAGGATAAAATGGGAAATAATGTTATATGCAGTTGCCAACAAATTAGGGCATGTTGGATGTTAAGGAACACAACCTGTGAAATGTGTGCTGCTTACTTACATTTCCAAATTTACATCTAACACTTTGCAGATCTAACCTGACACACCCAGTGGAAGTAAGGCAGCCTGCAGTGCTGTTGTGTCTTCCTTCTCCCATCCAGTAATCATTCACATTTGCAATCCATTAACAACAAACACTAAAGGAGTGCCTGCACTATGTTTACATCTCCCACATGGATCCAATTATTTGGGATTCAGCAATTCTACTGAGTTCACACCTCATTTGCATATTCACTGTGCTAACAGCCCTGAATGTACACCATATAAAAAGGCAACTATGTAGCTAAGCAAACTCATGGTGGGGAGACTTATTTTTGTTGGGAACACTGCAAATAACCTATTTCTTTGGGATATAGCTGTACAGAGGATTGCTGAACTTCAGAAGGTGTGCTTGCATATTGTCAGGTACATACTGCATATGCTGGAATGTATTTAAGAAAAATCCGAAGCAAAGGCTTTTACAACTTTATCTGTATGCATTAGTTACAAGTGTACTTATGGCATTATCATGTCCATCAAGCCATTTCACAGGTATACATGATTGTCAATACATGAAAATGGAATGCTCTATGATAAATACCTACAAATGTTGCAGGAAGAATTCCTTTGAAAGCACTTTTAGCATTCAAAGATGGTTTGTTAGCAAAATGTGTCATTTTTCTGTTCTTTTTTTTGGGGGGGGCAAAGCTGAGTTACTGTTATGACACAAACAAGGATAGACTGTTGTTTTGGGAATGGGCAAAGCTGAGTTACTATTATGGCACAAAGAAGAATAGACTGTTTTTTTGGGGGGTAGCAAAAGTGACTTACTGTTATGGCACAAACAAAGATATGTTACTATTGTTACTCTCCTTGTTTTGTATCCTGCCTGCTGTTCGTATTTCACATATCTAGACTGTTTTATATTTCTCCAGTGGGAATACTGAGTGACTACCATTTATGTCTTATCTGGGAACAGTTATTTTGTAGTTATGTGATACTTATGTGTATTATACTTCTGCTGTCTTTTAGGACACCTT
The DNA here is from genome assembly GCF_019279795.1 of Protopterus annectens. NCBI lineage: Eukaryota > Metazoa > Chordata > Ceratodontiformes > Protopteridae > Protopterus > Protopterus annectens. Next base: position 890,226,255 of record NC_056737.1, read on the forward strand.
GGAGTATGCCATTCAGATGTGTCAATCCTTGGAGACCCGCCTTCACCGATGCTGAAAAACAGGTGATAGTGGATGCCTTTAGGCAACATGGTTCTTTTCTGCAGGAAAGGGGACAGGGAGATATGGCACACAGGATGCAAATTTGGTGTCAGATGGTTGATGATGTGAATGCTGTGGGTGGATGTGGCAGGGCAAATGAGCAGGTGCACCACAGTGCCACTGACATGATCACATCTGCATGGAGGAAAGCAGCTGCAATGGGCCATGAACAGATGGTTACCAGGGTAGGGCCTGCTAAGAAACAACCACTGACAGCCAATGAAGAGTTTCTGACTAATATCAGGGATCCAGACAGTTCACAGGAGAGTACAGTACAACAAGTCCTGGATGTCAGAGCAACAGTTTCAGAGACAGCAAGTGCATCCCAGGTGGAGCTTCCAGATAGGCTTTGGTACCTCAACAGTTGAATACTGTTGCATAGTAAAACAATTGAAATCAATATGTTACTTTTTGTCACATTAATTTTTTTTTGGGATGGGGTTCAAGATTGCTACAGTTATTAGCTTAGGTTGGAGTTGTCAGCCATTTTCTTTTTGAAAGTATAATTAATGGATAGATGAAGGGGTAAAAGCAAACCCCTGTGTTACTCTTAAGTATAGTATGGGTCCCCTAAGACAGCAGGGCCCTATTTAGTCAAACTGTTCCAATTGGCCAAACACCAGCCCTGCACACAAGAGCTCCACAAGAAAGTGTAATTTAAGTTTATTATATAAATAGTAAGGAAATTGTGTAATAGGACATTCAGAAAAGCTGAAGATCAAACTGAGGAATACATGATAAGACAATAGGAAAGGAAAAGTGGTGTGTGAATGGGAAATAAATTTATCTTTGGGGGGGGTTGTTCTTTTTATCTTGTTTATTTTAATTAAGTGTAGATGAAGATGGTAAAATGGAGAAGCCATGTGGTATGAAGGGGAATGTAGGGGAGGAATGAGTGGCAGACAAATAAATCTGTTACACAGACAAAATTGACATTGGGAGTTAGCAACACATAAGGAGAGGCAAAAATGGAGAGACACTTCCTGACAGTCTACAAGTGATGATGGGGAGGACTGAAATACAAAACAGGGATAGGTACCTCTCAACTGTCCCTGATTTTCAGGGACGTCCCTGATTTTGACTCAAATTCTAGCTCTGTCCCTCTTAATCCCTCCTAAAACTAGTGACTTTTGGAGGAAAGGTGGTGAATTACACTTAATGAATAATGACAATAATTAAGAGTTATAGACTTCTTTTATTTCAGAAAATGTGTATTAATTCATATGCTCTGATTCTGTCAATGTTTCAAGTTAATAGCACTAATATTTTAAAAGTGTCCCTGATTGTCCCTGATTTTTTTCTTGACTTGTCCCTGATTCTGTTGAAATGTGTCCACGATCGGTTGAGAGGTCTGGAGGAAGCAGCACACAAGGAAGGGGAGCAAAATCTTATGCATAGTGTATTCATTTATATTCATTACCCCTCATGTTTGCAGTCACAGTAAACTATAACAAGATGTACTTTTACCTCTACTTGTTTCAATCTTCTGATTTCTTATTGTAGTTTCATGGTTGATCAATGCCACACACAACCAAAAACATAAATAAAAATGTAATATAAAAATAGATGCTCAGTTTTTCCATAAATTTGAAGTTGTTCCACCTCTTAATGACCATTTGCATTGCAATGGATTCTCTTATGCTCAGTGTACCTAAATAATTTCCATTTTTCTCATTTACTGATTAGTTCCCCTCTAATAATTATTAATCACAGAGCATTCATGCATGCTCATTGATCCAGTGAAGTTTTTTTTTTTAATATCTGCTTGAGGGCAAATCAGGTTAGAAACATTTGTCAAATTATCTTCCCTAATTTGTTGACAATTCACTTGCCTGCTGTCTTTAGCCATGCATCAGGTGCCATGGCCTAGAACTCCCATGGCTCCTTGTGATCCTGACCTTCCCTTATACAATAGAAGATCACCAGTCTCCCAAAAATGCAAGCTAATGCCTCAGTACAGGCAGTGTGACATGAGCACATCTCTTTATCTCCCTGTTCTTTACATTCTGGATTTCAGTCAACACTCTAAATATTAATATAACAATAGCTAAGAAACCTACTTTATTGCTGCAGTCTGATACCAAATACCCCCCCAGTTAATGAATGCAATGCTCTTTTCATTGTTGTATTTTGCTTTTATAAACATAATTTTATCTGTCTGTACAGCTGATCCATGCCTACAAACTGCAAAGGAGAGGACAGTAATTTGTAGGAGAAGATATTCTGTGTGAAATGAAACAAATCCACAGAAGTACAAGATGAAAAAAGTAGAAAGTGTTCTGTAGACTTAACAGAGAACTTGTTGGCCAAGAAGTAAGTTAAGGAAAGTATTGGATTGAGCAAAACTGTAGGCTTGTTGAAAAAAGTCCCAGTCAACAGACCATTTCTGGCACTTTTCCATACCTTTGCTTTGTTGTCCTTACAACAGTCAGTAATTGCCATATTTCCTAAACATTTAGGCATTCTCATCTAGAAGGAAATAATCCAAGGTCCTGAGGAAGAGTTTCACTTGATATAACAGAAAAAAAGTTATTCACTTATTTTTTTCTCTATTATACTGCTCTATTGCCTTGTTATAGCAAAATGTTAGCTGACATAAACATTCTTTATTCTGAAGGGTATTAGTGTGCCAGAAAAAAAATATTGTTCAGAGTAGCTCAAGCTGGAAAGGGCTTGTACTTACACAAAGTACATAACAAGGAATTCTGAAAAGACACTTAAGGGGGAAAGTTGTAGAAAAACATTGTCCAGTGCAATCCTTCAGGCCCTTGTTGGAGGCTCCATGGCATATGTGCAACCTCTGTCATTATTATATTAAGTAAAACTAATAAGTCCTTTAATGTGATATTTTCCAGTAATCCTAATATACATGCATGTCATATTTATGTACGTCTTTCCAAATGTTCAGAGTTCTTCTTCTGAAGGTTGTTTTGTGCTTCTACATGTTGTGCCCATTTTTCAATATGTAGGCGTAACTTAAGTAACTTTTTGTTTAGCAATATTTTCCTGATACTGCTGGGCTACTTGCCCTGTAAGCACAGCAAGTTTCTCAAGCAGAAGAAAAAAAATAAAGTTTTTCATCTGCTATGGTCTCTTTATAGGTTAATAGCAATAATCTACCAATAACTTCCGTAATTTCCCTTTAATGGATTATTGTAAACATAGTAGGTTTTATGGTTTTATTGTCTATGCCACAAAAAGCAAAATTGCGTTTCTGTCTTTGGTATGGATAGCTCTACTCTGAGCAAAAGGTGGATTTAATGAATTCCATATTAATAAGAATCAAAAGTAATAATTTGCTTATGAGAAGGCTTTAATGCCAAATGAATGGATGGGAGAGGGATTCTTTGCTTGACTGCCATTCATTGCAAATGATTACATACATACAATTTATACTTAAAAAGTATGGCATCTACCATACTAGAGGAGTGACAATTAAAATGACAAAAGAAAAGTTTGTCTTTGAATAAACATGATAAATTTTCCTTCAGTCTGGTCAAATCTCCTTCATCTGGTCTATAAAAAGTTAAGCAAGGTATGATGGAAACTTACAGAGATAGATTTTTATATCTAGAACAATTGATTACAGGTTCATAGGTGTTTACTAGGTTAACATCCATAAGGGCTTTTTTAAACCTAGCCATGCATCCCAAATCTCTGACAAGTTCTGAGACCTTTGATAAGTGTAATCATGGGCCTGGGAGATGAACCATTTGCAGGTTACCTGTGTCCATTAGAGACATAGGTGCCAAACCAAGATGAATTTCCAGTTTCCCATTCAACTGTCCAAGTTATAGAAGAAGATTGCCCATATTCAGGTTTTACATAGAAAAAAAAAAACAAATTAAATTTTGGTGAAAATATTTGGTAGATAAGAAATTATAAGTGTTGGCTGCTTATCAGAAGACCAGATTTTGCAGGTTTTGACATTGCAAAAATAAACTGCAATTCCACCATAAAGCAACACTACCCATATTCTTTTAACCAGTGACAAAGTAAAATCTCCTGCTAAAATTGTCATATTCATATACGTTTCAGTTACATACTTACAATTTCAAATCAAGGGTCAGCATAGTCAACAATATGTAGATACTTGTAACTCAAAACAAAATGACAGTGCACTGAGTATAATTTAAGCATAAGGATACATCTTTGTGCATCCTTATATACATCCTGAGCAGAATATTTGTAGTTATGTGTTATTAAAATCTTTGCAGGTTTACTGCTCATAGAATTGATATAAATCTCCATAAACTACCCTTTCAGTATTTCTGCTATGAAATGAATTTCTTGTAAAAAGTAGGGGGTAAGTATTTTACTGGGTCTGTCCTTTTTATAAAATGATTTAACCTGTTAATATTAAACAAACACATTTTTATAACAAACACCAGTATTCAAGAAAATATGCCCTTCGTGAAGTAATAGAATTTTGTTCTGGAAATAAAGATCAACCATTAAACATGTAAGACATGTCCAGAAAATAACTTGCTCTAATAATGTCCATAAAAGTCCCAAAAAAGAGGAAGCTCAGAGTGCTTTGTTATCATTTTAGTAGACATAAGGCTTTCATCATTTATTCTGCTTTTACAAAATTTTGGAATGACATTTGCAGCTCTTTAAGATTAATTTTTAGATTAGAAAATTGAGAAGAAATTGCACTTCACTCATAATTTAAATTGCTCCAAAGAATTTTTTTCATTTAATGAGGTCTAAAAAATACAGACTGTTGTTTGGTTTATCAGTATTTTCATTTATTTTATGGATTGTTGCAGTATTCTGCAATAAAAGTTCTGTTAAGGCCATGTTTAATAGAACCCAAAGCAATGCACTATAACTATTTAAAGGCACTGTTGTATTTGAGCAAAATCTTTTTATAATATTTTTTTTTTTATTAATTTAACATATTTACAATATATACACAGAAAGGAAGAAATTCAACATCACATATTGTTATACAATGATAGCAATATATTTAATCATCGGGATAATCTTATACAATGAACACGTTAAGAGTCTTGGCATTTCAATAGCAACATTTCAAGGTTATCCCAACCACTAAAAGTCTTAGTATAATTTATAGATCTCATTTTGATCACTTCTTTTTTCAGATTTACATGGTATTGCTGTTAAATTTAAAAATTATTTGAATGTAGAAACTGAGTTCAGTTTGCAATTTTTTGTAATAACTTTTCTAGCAACTGCCAAGAGAGCCTAAACATTTTTTGCTCTTTGGCTTTTACAGATACAAGAAGTAGAATATTCATTAGTAGTACTGATCTTGTTAAAGAACAATTGCAAGACCATAAACCCTTAAAAACATACTTATCTCTTCCCAATATACATTCATTTTGTCATAATCCATAAACATGTGTGTCTCTAATTAGCTTTTACATCTTTACTATATCTCCAACACTCTGAAGAAGTCATTTTAATAAACTTAAAGGTTTTATAGGAAGTAACAAATATTCTATGCATATATTTCTGCATAAAAACTTTTCAGTATAAACCTGAAAGAAGTTTGACTGATTCGTACATAACTGCATTTTATTCTTATCATCTACTGAGTCACTTAGTCCACTACTATTTAAAAACACCCAGAAATCTGCATCAAAATTATTATTATTATTTATGACTTACATATTATTTGGACAAGCTTCCTTTGTAGGCCAATCTACCTTCACTGATAGTATTCATATATCCATATAATGGGGGAATAGTGTTCTGTTTCTCTTCATGCATATCATCTACAAATTCATTTTATTTCTTACTGATGAATAATATTAACTGGTTACCAAATTCATCTTACTTATATTCTTTCATTAAATATTCGGGTTCCTATTAGCGGAGCGAAAGACCGTAATCGTGAATATATAAAGAGTGACACGTATTGCACAAAATACGGAAATGCTGAACATCTGAAACAGCGAAAATGGAAATGTCAAAGTGCAATGGTTGACCCATCTGTGGTATAGCTCCGTAAGGTAAGTGTGCAATAGACAGGACTTTAGGGTTAGGATGTGGGTTAAGGTAAGTTAATAGGGATCCAGGTTACTACATCAACAACTAAGAAGATCGACAGCCACTTCCCCGACATGAAAACACCGACACATAAATAATCGAAACTGCAAATCACAGACATTTAACAGGTAACGAGTTTAAATTTCGCTAATCATGCCTACCATGTTTTAGTAAGTGTGGCAGTGTTATGCATGTGTTACGATCATTGTATTACTAAGTCCTTATGGTAGGCATGATTAGCGAAATTTAAACCCGTTACCTGTTAAATGTCCGTGATTTGCAGTTTCGATTATTTATGTGTCGGTGTTTTCGTGTTGAGGAAGTGGCTGTCGATCTTCTTAGTTGTCGATGTAGTAACCTAGATCCGTTAATAGATAGGTAATGTATGTAAGATTTAGTTTAATGTTAGAACTAAGGTTTTATTTAGATGTATGTATGTGTATTATTTATTTGTTTTGAGTGTATGTCTGTAGGGGAAGTGTGCGGTAGTTACGGACCTTAGGGTTAGGGACGGGTTAAGGATAGTGCATAGATAGTTGTGTATGTGGGGTTTAGTGTAGTGTTGGAAGTAAGGTTTTGTTATATCTATGTGTATTTATTTTTTTGGGTGTATGTCTGTAGGGGACTTGTGCAGTAGTTACGGACCTTAGGGTTAGGGAGGGGTTAAGGATAGCGCATAGTTAGTTGTGTTTGTGGGGTTTAGTGTAGGGTTAGAAGTAGGGTTTTGGTGCTTTACTTTAGGTTAGAAGTAGGGTTTGGTTAGTGTATGTATGTGATTTATTTATTTTGTTTGGGTAGGTAGTATGTAGTGGGTGGTGGGGTTGGCCGACTATGACAGTTCGTTATTTTATTTTTCGCTGTTTAGTGCATTCAGGATTTTTGTGGTTCACGTTATAGGTGTCAGTGTTTAGGTATTCAGTTAAAGGGTTTTTCGATTTGCTCATATAGACCCAAATATTCTGGGGTTTTTAGTTTTTCCCATTTCAAAGCAATGAGACCATTATACTAATCCATTCCCTTTTAGCAAATTCATGTTCACATTGTTTTGAGTTTCCTTTAATCTAGAGGTGTGTGTAATGGGAAGGGACAAAAATTTCCATTTTGATATTATTGGACATTTAAAAATGTATTTCTTAACTGTTTTAAGAATTTCATATATGCAGAGTCTAAAGATTGTAATGTATTTCCTTCTAAGGTAAATGTTGTTAACCAGATGAAAGGATTGTTACATATTTCTAATTTATCATATTTAATAAACTTATAAGAATTTAGCATACTCTGCTCCTGGATGGTTTTCAATTGACTAGTGTAACTTGAGTCTATCTAGAGTATAATAAACTTAAACTTTACGGCAATAGAATAAGATTCCATATCTGGGAAGCTAATACCACCTTACTCCCATAATCTGATATGATTTCTATAAGCAATTCTTAACTTTTTAAGATAGCATAAGAATGAACCTTTTTCCCGTTATATATATATATATATATATATATATATATAGAGAGAGAGAGAGAGAGAGAGAGAGAGATGGGTCCTCTTCAAAGATCAAAATTTCACAGCATCGAACATCTGATCATCAGTGACCAGAGGATCAAAGTTGTGAAATATCAAACATAAAAAAAATCTAAAATGTGAAAACATTTCATATTTTTGCAGGGGGGGGGCAAGCCCTCCTGCACCCCCATACCCCTGCTACTAAAATATAGTAACTCTGAGATCAAACTACATTTAAGACAATGGTAAATTTCCCGTTCTACACTGTACAGCGATCTCCATTCACAAGGTTCAATATTTCACAACTTTGATCATCTGGTTTTTATAGATCAGTGATTCAGTATTGTGAAATTTTGATTCTTTGAAAGGGACCAATATATATATATATATATATATATATATATATATATATATATATATATATATATATATATATATATATATATATAAAATCTATGTGCTAACCTATCCTCAAAAGTAAAAAAAATATATATATATCATTCCATTTGTAATAAGAAGTAACACTTCTTCAATTATTTTTTTTCAAAATTATTATTAATAAGCTTGCTCACATCTTGATAGATTTTTATTTCTAAGTATTTTTTTTCTTCACAGTTATATTAATATTGAACAGTTAAACTTTTTATCTAGCAATTAATTTGACATTAAAGTTTCAGTTTTATTATTATTAAATTTCAACAGCAAAACTTATTGAACCTTTTCAATTTCCTCATATATTTCTTCAATTTAATTTAAATCTCAATTTCCTCATCTATTTCTTTGATTGAATAATTTAAATCTTCTATAGTTAGTAAAACATCATCTGAAAAAAGCTGTATTTTAGATTGACAATCTCCATTTTTTTTCATTGCCTCTTATACTGTGAGCTAAGGGTTTGATTACTAATGCAAATAGTAGAGGGGCAATGGACACCCTTGCTTTGTGCCTTTGTTTAAAGTGGGTCCTTGAAGAATGTAAGATCTAATTTTAACATATGCTTTAGAGTTTCTGTACAGGTATTTTTAATATTCCAATAAAGTGTTCTGGAAATGCAAATGTTTTTAAAGTTTTAAACAATTAGTTCCAATTTACAGAATCAAAATCTGTCTCGATGTCTAAGCTAATTAGGGCCAATTTCTTGTTCATTGTTTTTGTTAAATCTAAAATAGTTGCTACCTTTTTATGTTGTCATGCAGTAATTTATTCACTATAAATCCTGTTTGATCTTCATTAGTTTATCTACTATATCTCTTAATCTTGTAGCAAAATGGAAGTGAATATTTTATAGTCTACATTTAATAATGAAAATGGTCTATATGAGGAAACTAACTTATTATCTTTTCCTTGTTTAAGTATAGATGAGATTACATAAAATTTCCCTGACAGAGGAATTATTTTGTCATTCTGAATTATCCTGAAAATGTCACTCAGTAATTCTAAAATGTTTAGACTAACCAAAAAAACAGAACTCAGTGTAGAAAAAAAAAATAGAAAACACCGAAGGCAACAGAGAACAGACTAAAAATGAGCGTAAAATACTTTAATCCATGCTTTCATCAGTCAGACTTCTTCAGAAATACAAACTTTAGTAAAACTTCCATGTATATACCTACACCCGTCACACATACATGCCCACTGGATCTTTAATTACATCAATTCAATGAAACAATTAAACAATAAAACATAACTCTTCAAAGAAACTAAATTAAATGAAGCTAAAAAAATAGTCAAAGGGAGTCCCAAATCCACCTTTATATGACTATTTTCCTATCCGATAAAAACATTTTATGTTGACAGTGTCATTAAGCCAAGGAGAGCTGTCTGCTCTGAACCTTAATTGCCACAGAGTCTCTCTCCTTTCTACCAAGTTTTTCATGTTGCCACCTCTCAAGTCCTTATCTATGTGTTTGACAATAGAAAAAGAAAATTTCTTAAACAAATCACAACAAACTGAATGTTTATATAGGGCATTATTTTCATCCTTACTTCTAATAGCATAACAATGTTCCTTTATCCACTTATTTAGTTGTCTGGTAGTCATGCCAATACAGAAGGCTGAACATCCAGAATATAGAGCAATATATATCACATTGGTAGTGTTGCAATTACATCTCCCTGATACAGAAATAGTACGACTCAGATGTGACAAGCTAACATAAGGACCCTCATGAATGTATCTGCAAACACTGCAGCTAAAGCATTTATGCATACCCTTAGGTCTATCCGAGTGAGGGAGAGGCATTCTATTATCATCCTTCTCTAGTAAACTCTTAATAGTGTTGACCTTTTTGTATACAAAATTAGGAACATTTCCCAATACTAGTTACAACTCACTGCTACCAGTAATAATTTTCCAATTGTCCTTTACCACAGATTTGATAATGTTGTTCTCCAAAGCTAACTTTGGGCTCCTAAGAACAGAGGTGGCTAACTTCATGCAAATGGAGAACAGTTGCATGACCGTCGAATCATACACCAATGCACTGTACAAACACATACACAAATGCATGGATCTTGCCATACCCAATACAACCAAGATGCTCTCCTCCAAAAAAAGGATGTCAATCTGGTGGTCCCCTGCCATAAACAAATTCTACAACAGAAGGAGGAAACTGATGTGTAATAAGGTGAATTTCCAAGACTGGAAAAACTCCTTTATCAGCCTCAACAAAAAGTTGAGATCCCTCATCAAATCCTTTAAAGCTAGCTATGAAAACAGAATTGCAGCAGATAGTAAAGACAACCACAAGGCCTTCTATAGTTATGTAAAGAACCTCCACGGCAATACCTAGATTTGCTCTGAGCTACTGCACAATGGTACCTCCTATACTGAGCCAACAGATACTGCCAATATACTGGCCAACAGATTCCGTGCCAACTTTACCTCTCCTAAAGGACCAATCACAATACCAGTAGATTGCCAGGCAACCAGTATTACTGCTGCACAGATTAAAACAGCACTGGCCAAGGCCAAGAATACAGCTTCTATGTGACCTGACAATATCCTTGGCTATATTCTACATGAACTACAGAGTGAACTGGCACCTCACCTGTGTGCCCTGGTCTATCGCAGCCTCACCTCAGGCTTTGTCTCTACTGAATTGCACATTGCTATAGCCATCCCTCTCCACAAAGGAGTGACTACAGACCCTGGAAACTATCACCCCATTAGCCTGACAAGTCTGATATGCAACGCTATGGAATCATCATGGACCTAATAAACAAGGATATAGGGAATCTCCAAACTCTGGATCCCACACATTTTGGTTTTGTGAAGGGAAGATCATGCCTGCTCAACTTGGTCAACTTCTTTCAGTCAGTCACCAGAGCTGTGGATGAAGGCAAGGTGGTTCATACAGCCTACCTTGATCTGGCCAAGGCCTTTGGTACCATTCCCCACTCAGGAATCATAGAAGAACACACTAAGCTAGGCATTAACCCCTATATCACTAGGTTGGTTGCACACTGGCTCACAGATAGAACCCATGGTGTGAAAGTAGCTGACTCCAAGTCAGACTGCTGACCAGTCACGAGTGGAGTCCCATAGGGATCGGTCCTGGGTCCTCTCCTGTTTGGTATCTACTTCTCAGAAGTCCAGGTCAACATGAAGGGACTCTGGCTGACAAAGTTTGCAGATGATTGCAAGTTGGGAGCCATTATTAACTCCCCAAGTGATATTGACATTCTACAGAAAGGCCTCACTGAGACCAACAACTGGTGTCAGAACCATGGCCTTAAGCTCAATGCCAAAAAATGTGTTGTTATTCTTTTTAGGGAAAACCCAGTTCCCATGAACTACCACATCGTTGATAGTCCACTGAACACAGAAGGTGTTATAAGAGATCTGGGAACACAGGTTGACAGCAACCTCTCTTTTGACTACCATACTGCCACTGTGGTTAAAACGTCCTTCTATGTGTCACATCTCATTACTAAGGTTTTTGCATCCAGGAAGAAAGAGGGCATTGGCTCCCTCTTCTCTTCCCTCATTAAGCCAATCATTGAGTACAATGCCCCATTTGGCATGTACCTCACCCCATTTGGCATGTACCTCACTAGACACCTGCAACAACTGGAGAGGCTGCAAAAATACCTCACAAAGAGGATCCTAGGCCTTAAACACTTGTCCTATATGGACAGACTCAAAAAACTCCAACTATTCTCTGTCTCATATCGTTACAAAGCCATGTCTGACCCAGATCTGTTAGAAATGCTGCATCTAAAGAAATCCCAATCCCTCCACACCACACACTCCAGAGACCTCAACCTCATTACCACAATCAACAAAATGTGCTGGAGGGACAGGTTCATAATGTAGAGACTGCCCATGCTATGGAATAGACTTCCCATACATATCAAACAGAGCTCTTCACTGGCTCTCTTCAAGAGAAATCGTGATGAGTGGATGGGAAATAGAAAATTCACCCTGGGAATCACTCCAGTGGCTCTTCTCGACAGAGGCACTGGAAACTAAGGTCGGGTTGGCATGATGCCAGGGTAATTCTATGGGCTAGGCTTGTAAAGGCTCCAGGCCATTAGCCTAGTTCACACCTATGAACCTATAAACCTATGAATATGGACATAAATCCCCTGAAATGGCTAGATCACATCCAATAATGAGTGAAAAATGCATTGTTGATGTCTGAAAATGCAAGAGAATATGTAAAAATATATTTTTAATGATATTGGCATGTTTGCAGTGTGCAGTACAGTGCACAAAAATGCCTAATTGAAAAATTAAAAAAAAAAAAAAAAAAAAAAAAAAGGAAAAAAGTATTTTATAATAGTTGTCAGAAATGTATTATAGGACCATTGTGTTGGGTCGGTACAATAGTGCTGTTGCCTAGGTCATACGGCTATGAACCATGTAGTTACCAGGTTGTCAGCATAGATATTTATGCAAATTAGGTGAATTTGTTGAATCGGTAAAAGGAGCAACCATGTCCGCAGATCCCTTTAATTGTAGGCTCCTACCATGTTGATATTACAAATGGATGTGGATGCCAGCAAGTGGGTGTGTCCCGTTACTTTTAGGAATTTTGTTAATACCCGGTGCATGTGTTTGTGAGGTGTGCAGCATAGCTGAGTGTTCACGTGAAAGCAGACCACCCATGTCACAGTGATGACATAGGCAGCAAGTAATTAAAAGTGGATATAAACAATTACTGATTGTGACTTTTCTATAACTTATGCTGCGAGGCGCAGCACATAGCTTAACGTGTATGCATGGAAGACTAGTCACGTGACAGTGATGATTCTTTATCAGTGAATAAGCTATGCTGAGTGATGCAGCACACAGTGGCATGCTGTGCACCAAAATAGGGCCATTAAATGATGTTAATTACAATTTAGGCAGGTGAAATGCATAATATGTAGCCAATTGCACATGGTAGATCTACAGCAGACCTGTATAAAGTATGCATACACCCTACAATCACTTTTTCCCTCAATACTCTGAAGCATTGGAGTACTGATTTTAACCGATGAGATAATGCTAGTGGCTGCTGCAGCTATACTACAGCTGCATGTACTAGAGGCTGAAGTCAATGCTGCTGGTGCTGCTGACAATAGGCCAAGGCTGAGAAGGAGAAGAGTGTTCAGGCCCAGAGTAACCTTACAGGAGCTACATGAGCTGGAGATTGCATAGTGCTACAGGGTGGACAGGGACATATTACAAAAGCTAACTGAGCTCTGCCACCCTCAACTCAGAGCCAGAACCAACAGAGGGTAACTCATACCAGTGTAAACAAAGGTATGTGTAGCCCTTAGGATACTAGCTACAGGTACATTTCAAAGACCAACCGGAAACTTGATGGAGGTCTCACAGACATCTGCATCCAGGATACTCCACCAGTTCCTGGATGCTATGCTACCACTTGCCAGTGAGCACATATTTTTCCCATCTCCCCTTAGGTGAGGGCCAGCAATATGCAACAGTACTATCATGTAGCACACTACCCTGAGATACTGGGTGCCATATATTGCACCCATGTACACATCAAGTTTCCACCTGGTGAACTGATTAGCGAAATTAAAAGTCTTACCTGTTAAATGTCCGCGTTTGCGGTTTCGATGCTTTGATGTATCGGTGGAGTGAATGTCGGTCTTCCGACTTGGTGTACTAACATGTACCCATATATATATATATATATATATATAGACACATGCATTTCTGTTTCCACCCATACATCTACATAAGAATATACCTATATCATACACACACAGGCACACACAGACAAACACACACACACACACACATCCATGTATAGTTATATCCCTGTTATCTACAGATATATGTTTATATGTCTGTGTATGCCTGTATTGTCCTATATACCCTGATACTATTGATTAAAGCTGCAGTATGACACATATATAATGTTGCTCAAAGGATCAACTGTAAGGGTTCAACATTAGATAATGCACTTCCCTACACCACTCTGTGCCTGCTGGATGTCACAACACATACACCAACAGGTGAACAGGTGGTATGTACCATGTTGTGTATTCATGCATTGACAGGGCACATTCTTTTGGCCCACATGCTTGCCCATCCAAATGCAAACAGCCACATATTAGCAAAATGGCTACTGTAGACACATAGCTTGGAAGAACAACAGTTGTCTGACTGCAACACTACTAGATGCAGAGAACAGTTGAGAAGCAATGTCACACACTGTTCAACATAAACCTAGTTTATGTACTCCACTGGTATTTACCTGCATTCATATGCAAAATAGACCTAAGCGGTGGTCCATGGTGTAAATACTATGATCTGTAGATAGGTAGGGGTTCTAGTCTCACTCCCCTCCACTTGGTGTACGTGTGTATCCCACCCCCTGCATAACAAATGGGAATATTTCATTTCAATGGGCCTGCACTTTTTGGCCCTTGCAAGTGCTGCTGGCCTCCAAACCCCTCTCTTCCACAAGGCCTGTGATTTCATTTACCTTAACACTACCAATTGCCATGCCAATGTCAGACATAAGCCATTTGCCTTGGCAATGTCAGACATAAGCTGTGGTGCGTACTGTAAATGCTGTGATCTGTAGTCCACAACACTAGATAGGTAGGGGTTGCACTGTCACTCTGGTCCACATGCAGTGTTTGTGTGTATATCCCCTGGAAAATAAATGTTATCCCCACACTGACCTAGACAGAGGTGGGATTTTGCAGTATTTTCGCTGTCATAGGTGACGTGTGCCTACACAGTCCTGACCAGAACGATGCCTGCTGACGTAATCTACTATAACTTTACCTAAAGAGATGTTAATAGCACACTTGAGGTGTGGAGCATGCATTAAATGCTGTGATCTCTAGTGTGTGCCATTAGAGAGGTAGTGTTGTAACCTAATTGTAGTCAACTTGAATTGTGTATGCTGTGCACTTTTCTGTATATATGAATTGAAAGTGGTATTGTTCTCACTGTAGTCAGGTGTCTGCAGATGTATAGGATCATTGGACAGTAGTAGCCTAATGGACATAGGTGACATAAAATTCTAGTCACATTCTAACCCTTATTTACACACTCTGGACATATTGCCCCTGTCCACAAGGGACACATGCAGAAGCCCTGTGGTGACATGACATTCATCCATGCAATCATACAGATTGCCTCTAAGGATGCCCAATGATATGCGGTTTGCCATTAGGTGGGGATCTGCTTCAACAGTTTGTGACAGTGTGGTACACATATCTCCCCCATCAGCATGTATTATTAATGTCACATACCAGGTAATGGGACCAGATAACATCCCAGGCTGCAGTGTACATGAACACAGGCAGGGACTTGAGGCTCTTTTAGGTGCCCTATTCAAGCAAAGCCTGAGTACTGGCTTTGTACCAGCTGAGTGGAGGATAGACACTGTCATCCTTTTGCACAAACGTGGAGCATCCACTGATCCAGCAAATTATAGACTCATCAGCCTAACTAGCATGATCTGCAAAGTCATAGGCTGGGGTATCATGGAACTCATTAACAAGGACATTGGCAACCTCCAAACATCCGAATCCACACACTTTGGTTTTGTCAGGGGAGGTCATGCCTGTTAAATTTGGTAGACTTTTTTGAGACAGTCTCCAAAGCCATGGACGAGGGAAAGACGGTGCACACCACCTACCTTGACCTGACTAAAGCCTTTACTGGTTTACATTCATATGGTCATGCGCACATTGGTCGACCATACATTTTACTGACTTTTATTAGTGAATCCCGTAACCCATATGGTTGGAATGTCGTAAAACAATGAATTTGACATTTCTGACTGCTCTACACCCTAAAATGAGTGCTAACATAGGTCAAAAAGGGGACATGATTTTGCGATTCACAACACCTGCAATTGCATTTTTGAGATGTTGCCGCACTCCTTTCCTGCTCGACCATTCACTGCTGGACTATATGCATGTACACCTCCTTCGATACTATTCCTCACTTGGGTATAATAGATAAACTCTCTCAGCTAGACCTCACTCTGTATGTTACCAGATGGATAGTAAACTGGCTGACTGATAGAACTCACCTACTCAAAATAGGGGAAGCCACCTCAAGCAGTAGAACTTTAATGACTGGTTTATGCCAGGGATTGGTCCTGGGGCCTATGTTATTTGGGATATAGTTTTCTGAGGTGCAACCCAAAACCAGTGGCTATGGCTTAGCAAATCTGCAGATGACTGCTAGCTGGCCACTGACATCAATTCTCCTAGTGATGTGGACATCCTCAAAGAGGGTCTTACCCAAACAAATGCCTGGTGCCAGAAACATGGCCTCAAACTGAATGCTAAAAAATGCCTTATCATTCCCTTTGAGGAGAGTGATGTCCCCTAAATTATCACAATAATAACAAGGACCTAAGAACCCAATCAGTAGTGAGGGACTTGGGCACCCAGGTTGATAGCAAACTGAGGTTTTGACTGTCATATTGCCTCCATTGTACAGAAAGCTTCCTACATGGCCCATCTCATTAGGAAGGGTATCTCATCCAATGACAAGGAGGTCATAACATCCCTGTATTCATCCCTTATAAGACCCATTATTGAGTGTAATGCCCCTTTCAGCATGTACCTCACAAAGTACACGCAGAAGCTGGAGAGACCACAGATATTCTCTCCAAGATAATCCAGGGCCTCGAACATTTAACCAACACAGATAGGCTAAAAGCCTTGTCCCCTCTAATCAGTCTCATAAAGACTACTCAGAGGTGACCTCTGTCTGGTGTACACAGCAATCTGAGACCCTGCCTTGATGGGGCTGCTGCATATACACAAGTCAAGCTCCCCTTGAGTAACCCACGCACATGACCTCAACCTGAACTGTGACATCAATAGGACTTGTTGGTCAGACAGATTTGTGTCCCAGAGACTCCCTTTCTGTGGAACAGACTCCCTCTCAATGTCAAGCCAAGTACCTCATTAACCAATTTTAAGCACAATCCTGATAACTGGATGGGAACAAACATACACCCCTAGAATTCCACCTGTGTCCCTGCTGGACAGGGACATCATGTGCTAACATGTTGGAACATAGGCTAAATTCTTTGGCAGGCTTGTAAGGGCCTCAGGGCCAATAGCCTAGTAACTTCCTATGATCCCATGATCCTATGTCCTTACAGCAGGTAATACATGTATGATTCCACTCACAGAGTTGCAGCATGTCCAATAAAGCATGGTCAAATGCCCTGTGTGCAAGGCAGAGATCACTTCTGAATGGACTATATGATACAAGCTACAATGGCAATAATTGCACATGATCCCCATAGGTCAGATACTGGGGACTTGAAGTTCCCTTGTGAGGAAAGTTTGTGTTGTGTCCAATTGCTGGTGGTGCTTGCAAAGGTACATGACAAAATGGCCATTGCAGTGAAATATTGGCATGCTGAGGGAAGAGCACACATAGGTTATTAACACAGCATTATCAAGTGACAGTGCCCTTACTAATGACATGAGTATGATATACTACCCATCTTACCCCTTTGGGGACATGGTGATCTATGGTAAAGTTTAGTGTAAACCTGTGTAGCCAGGCCTGTATGCCCATGTGTATCACCCCTGAGTATGTACATCAGGTGTGGCTAATGAAGTGATACTTACTTGAACATTGCTATTTCTGATGGAAATGATACTGCATGCACATTTGCATGGGATTATGACCATGAGTATGCGAACAGGCATATGTCCATGAAGACCCTCTTGTGGGAGAGTGACATAACTGGGAAATTGTATGACTGCTCCTAGTTTGCTGTGTCTTGACGTACTTCTTGTCCTCCTGTCAGCTACTTCCAAGTTTATGCAGTTGTACAGCTGGCACATCTTGCAGTGAAGACGTGGATGCCCATGCATGGACAGAGAACTTTTTCAACTCTGTGGTCATTACTCTGGCCTTGCTAGTCTGCACTGCCTGTCAGGCTACCAGACAGCACACTGGATGTTGTGTGACATGATATGGGAGCACAGACATGTGTTCTGGTTACATAAATATATAGTCTGACATATACAGGACAAGTGTGGGTTCACACACTTTGGCCAAAGGTGACCACCCCTCTGCAGTACACCTCAGATTTATGGCATGCAGACATGCACTATGAAGCCGATGATGGTCAGGTTGCATGAACTGCTGTGTTATTCTGACCTAACAGGGATCACTGCCATTGTGGTGTTTGCACAAGCAACCTTGCATGTGTATGTCACTGGACATTGTACATCATAGTGTGACACTGCAGCTGTGGTCCAGCTCACCATCTGCACATTACCCTACTGAAACCCAAGAACCTTGGAATACTAGGCATAATACATGCCACACTGTAATTATTGCTCTGATTACTGCTCAAGACATCTACATGGTAAAGGGTATGTCAAGGTTACAGAGCCTTGCATGAAGTGGGACAACTGTGTGGATTAACAAACAGGCGGTGGCCTGCACGTTATGTGGCGTTTGGTACTAATATATTGCTTTTGGAGTAAGACGAGTTGTAGGCCATGGTATCTCAGGAGAGAATGGTTGTGCTGAGACCAGCAGTTGTAGTAGTCAGGCACCAGCAATTCACTGGACCCACCTCTTGTCAGCATTCCTCACAAGGTAATTGTGTCAGTGCTTGAGTGGTGTGCAGCTGCAGGATAACTGTGTGAACAGTACCTTCTTACCTTTACCAGAGTGTACATATGAATCCCCCCCACCCGCTTGCTTATGGTCTCTACAGACACAGGCATGTTGGTAGACTACCTTCTTGGAAACCATGCTGTAATTAAAGTCAATACATAGTTGCACACAGGGCAATTAGTATACAGTGACAACTGGTGTCCCCAGATGTCTCAGTAGTGTAGTGTCACATTTACAGCCATGAAAACACTTATCATATAAATGATCACTAACAATGTAGGACCTGCAGACACTGGCCCAAATGCAGTTTGTATTGTTCAAGGTCAAATCATGCCTACCCTAAGCTTTGTACTGAATTTATTGTTACAGACTGCGATGTATGAGGGGGAAAACGACTCACCCCACCTACCATGGCCTGACAATGCATTCATCAAGATTAGGCCATCAGACATTGTGGACACACTGACACCAGTGGACTACCTACACATGGGCACCGGAACCATAGAGTGAGGGGGGGCACCCCCCCACTTTTGCAGCACTTGCAGCCGATCCAGCCAACTCTTCGTTTTTAAGTATTCACAGCTCATGCATTTCCGGTTCAAATGTGAGCTGGGAGATTCAAATGTAAGCCGGGAGATTTAGTGCAATGGAATGAAGTACAGAGTAAGGAAACTAAGTGAGTGATGTGAGTCAGGAGATTTAGTGCTGCAGGGATTATCGGCAACAGAATGAAGATGCGAGATGGGAGATTTAGTGCTGCAGGGATTATTTATCGGCAACAGAAAGAATGAAGTACAGGGCGAGTGTAAGGTAAGGAAACGAAGTGTGTATGTGGCAATGAAGTACAGGAAAAGGAAACTAAGTGAGTGATGCGAGCCGGGAGTGGAGTGTGTGTGTGTGTGTGTGTGTGTGTGTGTGTGTGTGTGTGTGTGTGTGTGTGTGTGTGTGTGCGCGTGTGTGCGTGTGTGTGTGCGTGTGTGCGTGTGTGTGTGTGTGTGTATGTGTGTGTGTGTATGTGTATGTATAATCTGTCTTAATTTTCTATAAAATAGATTGCTATGCCTAAATTGTATTTGTTTTTTGTAGGTATGTAACCATGTACTATCAAATGATGTAACAATTTTTTTTATTTCTTTGTAGCCTTGTACTACCCATGTTTGTAACCTTGATGTACTATGTTACCCAAGATGAGCGGTCTGTTAGGTAACCCTTAATCAGTGTTCTAATCTGGTAAAAAATGAGATAACTTACAAGAAAAAAAAAAGTTTTGATGACAGCTATATCCAAAAAGATTGGAACCAGACTAGATCAGACTGAAGAAGTTAAACCATTTTCACCTAAAGAAAAAAAGGTTGTAGGGGGAGGGGACTTATGCAGCTTGTTTTAAAAAAGATGATTTGAAGGAAAATTATTAATTATGTACTCAATGAACAATGTATATTAAATATTTTCAAAAATGCTTTAGTCTTCTATTTTGTTTTCTTGACCATTAAGATAACACACAAAAAATGTAAATGTTAATGTAAGAGGGTTTTCATTTGGCAAAGTTTAAGTACCAGAAAGGAAGCAGAATAAAAATGACAAACAAAATCTGGAAACAAGAGGAAAAGATAATTTGGGTAATGAATTACTGGACCTGATTCCATTTAAAGTGTTGAAGCCAGCATGCTTACTTTATAGGAGGATATAAATCCTCCTGTGTGTGCTATGCTTTGGCTAGAGTCAATTTCAGCAGCTGCTAATAGTAAAAGTGTTAGTGTTTTAACTGTTTTAATTATATAGAAAGTCTGCATTGCTGCTGTGGCATTGGGCTGGGTCCCCTTGGCTATGCACTTTCACATGTCTCTGAGAAGTATAATGTTCTTATTCTATTGGAGACTAGTTTTAATCTGCTTGTCATGTTTGGAATATAGTGCATTCACAGTTACACACATGGCTAGGAATATGGTGGCCATCTAATTACATGTCTGTTAAGATAACAATCATATATTATAGATACAAACAATTACTAAATATTAGTTCAAATAAAAGTGAAAGAAATACAGATAGTGAATGGATTGGTTAATTTGGGTCCACTTTTTCTGAAATCTTACTAATTCTCAGAGTAATGCTTATGGGAAGTGACAGTTTCCTGTACTCTCCACAGTCTTAGCCTCTTTTCCCTTACTTTACTTAGTCTTAATGGAGAAAAAAACATGCATTTATTAGCACTTATTTGTATCATATATGTTTTAACTTATATTTATCTACAAAATGTATATAAAGAGTGGCATTACAGGTAATGGACTTGTATGTGCAAAACTGTAGAACACACAACATGTGATATTAGATATTTAAACTACAGCTGGCAATCAGTAAGACTTTTGTAGAGAGCTTAAGATACTGCTGTGGATAGCAAAACTACATAGCATGATATATGACAACTTTTCTAAATGTGATTACCTGTAACTGAATCTTATATTGAGAATGGCAGATAGCACCTCAGTGGTAATGTCAGTAAAATGCAGAACTCTAATGTATATAAGCATATGCTTTAGCTAAGCTTTACAGCATAGCATCAGAGTTATAAGGTAAATGAGCTATGAGAACATGTCCACTTTGCCAGTGCCAACTTTTCAAAGAGGGCCAGATCAGTCACCAATCCAGTTGTCCAGCTCCTTTTTAAAGGCAGACTCCCAATTGTTTGGCATTTTGGAACTTGTGCATACAGTGACCTAACATTTGACCAACATGTGCCCAGAGTCATAAGAAAGCCTTTCTGTATTGCACAGCTTATAAACAAATTGATTGTGACTTGATCTAGAGATGTTGTTGTCCCCCTTTACAAAGCTGTCATTAGGTCAATCATTTTGTATAATACCCACTTTGGCATGTATCTGTACAGCCTCATGCAACAATTGGAATACCTTCAGAGATACCTTACTTAAAAGGATACAAGTTCTAAACAATCAGTCTTGCATGGACCACCTCAAAGATTTATTACTATACTCAGTATCCTACAGAGTGCTTAGAGGTGGCATGTCTGGCATACAAGGCATCCACTGAACTAATACAAATGGACCTACTGAACATCAGCAAGTCAAATGGCATCAGAATTACTCAGTCCACGTATCTAAACTGAATGTTGTGGAGAGATGGATATATGCCACAGAGGCTGCCACAGTTCCAGAACAAACTATCCATAAAAGTTAAACAAAGCTCATCCGTCCATATTCAAATGCAACTTGGATTTAAGGATGGGCAATAGAAAATGTACTCCAGGATTGCCCCTCATGCCACTAATGGACAGAGGCAGTTCCTAAATGCTGCATCCCTTATATGGGTCCCCTCAAATTATCTATGGAATGATCACAGTTATTCTCCCTAGGGCTAATATGCAATTATCAGCTGTGGGATAGTTAAGACCAATCAGAAAATGTTAATTCAAGAATCAAGCACCAAAAGGGACTTGGGTAAGCTTAAAAAGTCCTCCAAGTTAACCTATGTTGTGGTAGCAAATAGTTATAAAAAATTTCCCTTTTTTGATCACTAAGTGCCCCTCTCACCCTCCAGCCCCCCAGTTTTCAACAGGTTGCGGCGCCTCTGTACCCACACACATTGTTCCCGGGACTACATCTTCCTAACCATTCCCTTCTCTGCAGTCATGGCTACTGTCAGTGACCTCAGACTTGCTACATTTGCAGAAGATTGCAAATAACGGACTGCCAATGTTTTGCCCACAGAACCAACAGTTACCCAGGATAGGCTGACACACACATTCAGTTGCTGTCAGAGCCATTGACAAATACTACATGCCAAGGTATGCACAGTGCTATACTTTTGGCAGTCAGCTACCCCTGGTCAATACCATATTGTCTGCACACATCTAACAGTTGACCCAGTAGGCAGGGACTTATGGACACAGAGAGTGATGTAGCCTTCAAGTTTCACTGGTCAGTAAGATGTGGGACTTCATGCATTGTTGTACAACCTATAGATAAAGGTATGGCATATAAATCCCAGAAGTCTAAATAAGCATGAAAGCTAAAACATTGCCACTGCAACTTCTTAAAAGTTTTCATCTTATGTTCCAGGGTTTGAATCTGGAGGCAAAATTCATTCCTCTGAGATGTTACATTCGTAACGTTCAGTCCTCCATCAGCCGTTGCATTCATGAAGTTCAGCAATGGATTCTCTCACAACAATAAGCTGTATAAAGATCGACCCATGGAACCATTATGTGAAACAGTAGGCTGTGTCATGATAAATCCAAAAATCGACGTTCACTGGTTCACCAAACCAACAATACCACAAATGCACAAAAAAGGGTGAACTAAGTGATAAATACCAAAAGAAAAAAGCAAACTCCACAAAGTTGAACGAGTTTAATGAGAATAAAAACAAAGCTTTCAGACAATAAGTCCTTCAGTGTTCACAAAAAGTCACAGGAACAATGGACCTTTTATATAATAAAAATCGCATCACATGACACAGCCCAAACCTATCACATAACATCACATAAAAAAATTAAAAAAAAATTTAAAGCAACACAGTATGAATAAATAATAAAGGATATCATAATAATATCACATCCCTAGTTCTCTATCATATTTGTTGCTGTTTACCTAGTTATTAGATGTGGTGATTTGGTTAATAAATTAAATACAAAGAAATATGAGTGGATCATTCAGTTACAGGCTGATGATGTTTACCCTGGTTTAAATAAGCAAGTAACATTAAAACCAGTTTTAAAAACTAAACAGCAACAAATACAATATAGAACTAGGGATGCAATATTATTATTATGATAGCCTTTATTATTTATTCAAATTGTGTTGCTTTAATTTTTTTTTTTTATTTTTAAGTGATGCTTTGTGATAGGTTTGGGGTGTGTCATGTGATGAGTTTTTTATTATATAAAAGGACCATTGTTCCTGCAAATTTTTGTGAACACTGAAGAAGGACTTATTGTCCGAAAGCTTTGTTTTTATTCTCATTAAACTCATTCAATATTGTGGAGTTTGCTTTTTTCTTTTGCTATTTGGACTATTTTGTTATACTCCACTTTATCACTTAGTTCACCTTTTTTGTGCATTTTTGGTATTGTTGGTTTGGTGAACCAGTGAATGCTGATTTTTGGATTTATCATGACACAGCCTACTGTTTCACAGAATGGTTCCATGGGTCGATCTTTATACAGTGTATTGTTGCAAGAAAATCCATTGCTGAACTGTATGAATGCAACGGCTGATGGAGGAGTGAATGTTATGAATATAAAATCTCAGAGGAATGATTTTTGCTTCCAGATTCCAACCCTGGAACATAAGGTGAAAACTTTTAAGAAGTTGCAGTGGAAATGTTTTAGCTTTCATGCTTATTTAGACTTGGGTATTGTCCCATGGGGTTTGCATGTTTTAAACATGGCCTCATATGGGATCACCTACCCTGAGCTCTTGAGAAAATGGCAGGAGCTCAGTATAAACCTAAGTTTAAGTTATATGTGCCTAATGAATGATTTCTTTGTTTTCAAGGAAGATGAACTGTGTAAAGAAATTGAGACTCTGGAGAAACAGGTCTCCAGTTCTGCACTTTTTAGTGAGAATATTTCCTTGTTTGATGATATGCTTAGTCACTTGAATGATTATGAGAAACAACTGGAAGGAATTAAGAGGAAAAAATTACAACGGGACATTAATGATTTTAATAACTGCCAGATTTTTTTCCTGGCTGAAGTGATCCTTTAATGTATCAGCTGTTAAAACTCAACAAAAATAAACAGGGTTCCAAGTATGAATTAGACACATTTGAACCATTGACCAATCAGCAACAGCCACTAGTGGAAAATGCATCACCATTGGAGGATGTCCCCATTTCTATCCAATCAAATGATGAGGGAGATGTTATAATAACACCATCTACGTCAGCTCCTTTAGCAGAAAACCTAGTGAGAGAAAATGGTAAAACGAATCTACAAACACCTTCTGTGAATGACAATTTTTATAGCAGAAATGTAGGAAATAACCTAACCCCTTTTTAGAAAGGAATCAATGAGTAATGAAATTACCAGAGCAAGTGGTAAAGCAGAAGAGAGACATGTCAAGAAAACACTCTCAGTCTCACGGAAGAACGAAGAATGACCCGTTAACATGGAGCAAAGCTATCATGCAGTAATAAGTTCTACTGAGACTGTATCTATGAATTTAAATAACTGTAATGTAACATCTGATAGTTTACTTGTTGTAAATTTATCTGATTACATACTAACAAATGCTGAATTTTCCCACTTGTCTCGTGGAATTAAATTCATACCAGCAAGTACTGACAAATTAGTGAATGCCATCACAGACTTGAAGGTATTCTCACATAATTTGAACTTAAAAAATATCTTTAAAGATTCTAATACTGGTGTAACTAACCAATGTAAAAGAACAAGTACATTTATACCATTAAGTGATCCTATTGTAACTGTTTTTATTGACTTGTGTGAGAAACAGATTTGTGAACTATATGAAAGGAATTTATTTAAGAAGTCATATAATCTCATGAATGAAGAATTTAATGCCCTTAAAACACTGCAAGATAA
Source organism: Protopterus annectens (assembly GCF_019279795.1). NCBI lineage: Eukaryota > Metazoa > Chordata > Ceratodontiformes > Protopteridae > Protopterus > Protopterus annectens. Next base: position 890,251,520 of record NC_056737.1, read on the forward strand.
TATGGATGTAGTAATTAAAGAAGCTGCTAAAGGTGGTAGCATTGTTTTGATGAATACAAGTGACTACCTTGAGGCAATGAATGATTTAATTTCAGATGTGCAGACTATTAAGTTGATTCACGATAAAGAAGTTAATGAAATTATTAGTAGGATTAATATGTCGATTTACGACTTACAGTTAATGAATGATATAGACATAGATATTTTTTACTTTTTCACTGTACCATGTCCAAATATTCTGGCGCTATATGGCTTACCAAAAATACACAAATCTCAGACTAAACCTCCGATGAGACCTATTGTGTCTGGAAGGGGGTGGGCCACAGAGCCCTTGTCAGTTTATCTACAAAATGTATTAAAAGTGTTTTTGAAATTTGTACCTAGTTATATTAAAGACACTGGGGACTTTCTAACTCAATTATATGGTTGGTATAACACTACCACTTACAATAATTTTTTATTAGTGACCTTAGATATAAAATTACTTTTTACTGTTATCCCTAATAATTATGGGATTGAATGGATAAGGGAGATTCTTCAAGCATATGGTCAGTATTCAGTTAGACAAATTGAGACGTTCTGTGAATTGTTAGAGTTGGTATTAGAAAACAATATTTTTATTTTTAATAAACAAATATATCAGCAAATATCAGGTATAGCTATGAGTACTGCAATAGTGAATACCTATGCCAACCTAACTTTGAGTAAATGGGAAGAGGTTAATTTATTTGGCGAAAATAACATATATGCCTCTAAGGTTCTTTTTTATAAAAGTTTTGTGGATGATATTTTTTTGACTTGGCATGGTACTAGTGAAGAACTTGATAATTTCTTTGCATATTTGAATGACACAGTTGACTTTTTTAAATCTGAAATGAAGTATTCAGAGACTGAAATACACTTTTTGGATGTTAGTTTACAAATAACAGAATATGGTCTGGATACTTGCATTCATAGAAAAGATGTTCATGTGAATAAATATTTGCACAAGAGTAGTATGCATGCTAGACACACCTTTAAGGACATTCCTAGGAGCCAATACCTACGAGCAAGTAGGCTGAACACTAGACTTGATGTTTGTTATAAACAGATGCAGGACATGACAGATGAATTCCTAATGAGAGGCTACAATTCTAGTGATTTAGAGATGATTAGGAATGAGGTAATGGCAATAAGAGATTCAGGAGCTAGACTGTATTTTTCTAGTTGTGATGGTACTAGCTCTGATATAGTTTGTTCTGATTCAAAACATTCTTTGAGATATTTGATGACTTATAGTAGAGCCAGTAAACCTGTTGAGCAAATTATTAGGAATAACTGGCATATTTTGTAGGCCATACCTGGTCATGAGAAATGTCTCCCTAATAAACCTCTTTTTACATATAGGAATTGTGATAATTTGAAGAAGCATTTGCGTTAGAAAGATTTTGCTTTTAATAATGGATGTACTACTGTTTATAATAAGAAAGGAACTTTTCCTTGTTACAATTGTTCTTGTTGTTCTAGCATTACTCAAGCCATTGAGTTTGTACAACCTATAAATGGAAAGAAATTTACATTTTATTGCACAGCTACTTGTAATACTTCTTATGTGATTTATTTGGCTACCTATCAGCAATGTTTATGTTTTTACATTGGGAAATCTACAAGAAGGTTATGTGATAGAATTATAGAGCATAGATCAGATATATGTAGAAGGTTTATTAGCAATTCCCTGGCCCAACATATACAGGAAACTAATGACTCTCATCAGTTTTTCTTTCGAGTTATGGACACTTTATCTCCAAACATTAGACGTGGTGATTTGGCTAACAAATTAGATTGAAAGGAATATGATTGGATCATTAGGTTACAGACTGATGTTTACCCTGGTTTAAATAAGCAAGTAACATTAAAACCAGTTTTAAAAGCTAAACAGCAACAAATACGATAGAGACCTAGGGATGTTATATTATTATTATGATATCCTTTATTATTTATTCAAATTGTGTTGCTTTAATTTTTAAAAAAAAATGATGTTTTGTGATAGGTTTGGGCTGTGTCATGTGATGAGATTTATATTATATAAAAGGAGCATTGTTCCTGTGAATTTTTCTGAACACTGAAAAAGGACTTATTGTCCGAAAGCTTTGTTTTTACTCTCATTAAACTCGTTCAACATTGCAGAGTTTGCTTTTTTCTTTTGCTATAAGTACATACAACCCACCATTGCACAATTTGTTGCATACATTTGAAAAAGTATGTGAACTGGATTTTAGAATGTATCAGAATACAATACTAATAATAAAAAATATTTGTGAAAAATATAATCTGAGTAGGGACGAACAAGCATGGTTAAAGGTGTTAAAGATAACTAATGTCAGAATCATGAAACCAGATAAAGGTGGGGGCCTGGTGTTGATGGACCTAGCTGACTACAAAAATAAGATTGAACTTCTTATTTCATCTGATTCATAACAGCAGGTTTCATTAAATGAGTACAATATAGCTAATCAGCAGATAAAAATATATATAAATGATTTATTCTTTGAAGGAAAGATTGATGTTAATTTATATAACTCTATGCTCATTTTAGCACTTGTAGCACCTACCATGTTTGGGGTCCCCAAAATTCACAAAAATATGTCCAACCCACCACTTAGACCTATCATAGATGGTAAGAATTCCACTGCATACGCATCTGCGAAAGTGATGGATTCAGTTTAAAAAAGATATCTTTCAACAGAAGTTGCAATTTGTAAGGATTCCTGGTCATTTTTAGAAAACATTAATGAATTGGAGTTCAACTAACAATATAATTGTCTTACTGTTGATGTAAGAGACTTATATACATCAATATTACAGCACTTGGATATTGAGTGGGTTGGTAATATACTTAGGATTAAGGGTGCCCCCTGCAGACATTGGTTTGGTAGAGGAACTGCTAGGTATTGTGTTGTCCAATAATTATATATATATATTTTAAAAGGAATTTTTATCTCCAAAGAAGGGGGTAGCTATGGGTTCACCCTGTGGCTCCAGTTTTGCCAACTCAGTGATGGCCTATTGGGAGCATTCCTATATTTTTAACATTGATAAAATCGCTAGTAAGATTATTTACTTCACACGTTACCTTGATGATATTTTTCTATTAATTAGGGGTAACAAAGAAGGTGCACAAGACCTAATCAACTACTTAAATCAGACCACTGAATTTTTCGAATTCACTAATAAATTTGATGAGAATGAAATTTCATTTTTAGATGTTCATCTTGTTAAAAATAATGTAAGTAAAAGGTATGAAGCTAAAATATATAGAAAAGCCTTTTACTCTAGCACATTATTGCATTTCATAACTGCCCATCCCCACCATCAAAAAAGATCAGGTGTAAAGGGCCAACTTGTGAGAGCTGCAAGAGTGATAACTACAGAGGAAGATTTCTATATTGAATGTGAGCATTTGAAACAAATGTTTATAAAAAGGGCATATCCGAGTACATTTGTGGATAACTTAATTGACGAGGTCAAAAATAAAAGATTTAATGACTTCTATAGGCCTATTCTTAATAACACTAGGAATTCAAGTCCATTAATTGTGGGGGGTATTTTAGCAGGTGGAACTGACAGTGCATCACTTCTAGTTGAGAGTAGATTTAAAACTAATTTTACCTCAAGTTTTGTAACAACATTTAATCTAGACTATTACTATATAAAAATATTTTATGTAAAAATTGGAATATTCTTATGGAAAATAAAGAATTAGTGGAAAAATTCGGAGTTTCACCAAAATGTATTGCTAGAAGAGACAGAAATTTAAAACATTTATTTGAATGTGAATTCAAATCGCACACCAAGCAGGTTGGCATGAGTGAATGTGGCAATTGCCCCTACTGCAGATATCTAGCCATAGGTTCTTTGTTATATGTAAATAATAAACATCTAACAAGTAGAATGAAACACAACTGTAACTCCAGGATGGTGGTCTACCTGGGTGACAGTTATGTGAATCATTCTACATTGGAAAAACCGAGCAGAGACTTAGAGACAGAGTATATGAACACATATATAGTATTAATAAACATAAATTAGATGATGCTTTGGCAAAACATTAATTTGTATTCACAGCATGAATTTAAGTTTTGGATTTTAGATCAAATTGAAGAAAATCCGAGGGGTGGACCATTTCAGGTTGAATTAGAAAAATTAGAACTTTTTCTGGCAAATTCGTTTAAATGCATATAAGCACCCAGGCTTAAATGATATGTGTTCTATAACATGCATTTTAAAACTAAAAAATTTAGTAAGGTGAATATAATTACTGTCTTATATATTTTATTTATTGTTTATATATAATATGTGAATATTAAGGACTGTCTTTTAGAACTCATATATATATATATATATATATTTTTTTATTTTATTTTTCAGGAATATTTAGTGTAAGCTGTTGTTGTTTATATGCATATCTTTATATTCTTATGTGTGGGTCCTTTAAATCAGATGGACTGGAAGTCATGTGACCTTTTGGAGGGTTATTTAAACCAGTCAAATCATTGTTTGTATGTATCTGATGAAGTTCAACTATTTGGTCTGTACGAAAAGCGCTTCATACAATAAATTTGTTTTTTTCAGTTGTTCCAGACATGCCGCCATTTTGTTTTTTGACACCTGTAACAGCCAGAGAGGTCCCACAGTAACCCAATATACACTGTACATAACATGTCCAATGCAGACTGTGTCAAAGCCAAAACTGTGTATTCTGTCCACTACATGCTGTGGAGGGGAGGTGTATGGCTGCCATACAGGGAGCTGTCAGCTCCCACTATGTACCACCTGCACATCCAAGAAAGGACTAGTACAAGACATTCTTGTTGTACACAGCTGCACCTTGACTACGGTATAAATAGGCCATGCTGGGGAGACAGGTATGTAACTGTGACACTACACATTACATGTAACAGGTTCCCCATCCATGTGAACCACACTTCTGCTGTAATGCACATCATGTGTAAGTAACACAATGGGATGCAGAACAAGGCAATCATAACTGGATGAGAACAAATGTCTGTAATGGACACAGGGTTGTAGATGATGCATTTCCTATGCGACAGCTTGTAGATGTGCCAGCTCCCAGGACCCTGCTTACACTTATCAAGGGTACCACACCTTGTCAGAGATTAGGGATGCATGAGTAGGCTGCCTGAAACCATTATCCCTGTTAGCCTGTGATACATATATGAAGCTATGGAGCCATGCACCTCTACTGCTTTATCTTTGTGAAGACATTTTGATTCTGTACTGACATTCCTTCCTGTGCTCTGATGGTTTCAGGTTTATTGTAGCACTGTAGCCATAGGTGTGTCCTAAAAAATCCAGAATCTGAAACATAAACAGTTCTATGAGATAACATTCATTTTGTAAGTATACAGCCATTACAACATCATCCAACTTAATCTACACAACAAAATGTGGTGTATTCAGTACAACTGCCAACAGACAGCATCTGTCAGTGACTAGTACACGTAGCATGTGAAAGGCAAATAGCAATTTAGGTAGTCACCCTGTGCATCAGACACATAGCTTAATTTCCCTGCATTAATGTCAAGGATGACAGGGATATGGCACAGGTATCATCACTTGCACAGGGTGTTGTGTGGTGGTGCAAGAGGCCAAGGCTGACCCAACAAATTGGCGCGTGTGTGTTTGAGTCAGGAAGGAAAGAAGGCAAGATGGACCATGGAATGTGTCATGTGTATCTGCAGGTGACCTGATTGTGACCGTGGTGTGTGAGTGTCTACATGAACACAGTCAAAATCAGTGCTATCCCTATGTGATTGTATGTTGGACAGCTTTGAACCGTGAATGGCAGAGCTGAAAGTTCACTGTCTCGGCCCCTGGACATGGGAACTGCCTCTAGCAGGAATTGCGATGGCCCCTCCATGCCCAAGGTCAGAAGCGGCACTACTACCTGAGGGTGACTGGTGTCTGCTGGGACTGTGTCCTCCATGGGAACACCCAGGACCAAGAGCCCATGGTGTGTCATGTCTTGGTGTGGACAGCACACTTGCCTCTGGGGAGCTAGAGGCACTGCCACTATGGGACAGTGAGTGAGAATGGCCATATGGGTCTCAGCTGATGTAGTTGCTGAACTACGTCCGCAGGTTCAATGCTCAATTCCAGCCAGATGTTCTATCACAGACAATGACCATTCCAAACAGATAATCTGTGATCTCATTTAGAGGACTGTCTTTCTACTGCATCACTCAGATGATCCAGGCTATCAGCAATGCAGTGGAGGCAGTTATGGATGTCAGATTGTGCTGAATCCATAACCCTGACCATTCATCTGGAGATCTTTTTGGAACATGTCTGTGCCTCCTTGATGGCCCTAAACATATGCTGAGTGACACATGACAGGACACCTGCAACAGGTGGTAGAAGGACAGCAAGCCTTCTACGAGCACCCCTATCAATCCACCTGTGTGGAACCTTGCCATCTCTTTGGCTATGACCAGTAGCACTGCTCACTGCATGCATAGTACATATGCTTTCCTGTTCAATGTCCCCACCCTCTGACTGTCCAGTATCTGTGGCCTCATGGAGACTGGATATGTGCAGGCATACTGATTGTGCACGATGATAATGAGGGCAGAAGAGGGATGTCAACCTCTGTGAAAGATTCAGCCCCTGCAACCCCCTGTGCCTCACTTTGGTCATCATCATCAGAGTCTGAAAAGACACTAACATCAGGTTGTGAGGGGGACAAAGGCTAATCCCCCTAGTCACCTGTGATAAAAAGGGAAAAGCAGTACATTAGTACATGCACTACTATGCTGTACAGTACTATCTTGCAATATATGGCAAGCAGTATACAATGCTGTCAGTATTACAGACTTGTCTAACCCCCACCCTCATATATCAGGACCTGAGGACATTACTTTCTAAAAAAACTTCTGTAGTTGCTTGTAAATAATAAGCTTCTTATTCAAGAATCTCATGAGCAACAGTGATGTATACTGGTGGCATTTGTGAAGGATCTGCACAGTTGACACATAAGGTAATCTGAACTGTCCTACAAATACTGCAACTCTATCAGTGTGGTCACAACTACAAGGCATAGGTATGACTGTAAACTGTGTTCCATTGGTAAAACTCTGTCAGGTTGACAATCATGCAGACAGTACATCAATCCAGCCAGCAAGACTGGGATGACACTTTAGCAAGTACAATGCACTCAGTCTACATCTGTATCACAACAATATTACCAAGAGAAGGATCTCAGCTGTGTATGATTCCTGATGGTCCTCTGAAAAATTGAGGGAGAGGTAATGTAAACAGCAACCAATGCTGCACTATGACAGGTTAATACATCCACAGATCTCACATGCTATGTTACTTTGTATGTAGGTCACAATCTGGGCATGAGATTCACACTGCAGCTAACCCCCCCTCCAAAAAAAGACACCTGCCACCCACATAAAAGTATGTACAGTGTGACACACCGAATGCTGCAGTATTCCAATGCTTATCCAACTAAACATACTTAGACGCTCCTCTTGTGTGGAAACAGTGGTACCCACATCCACAACATACCATGTGATGGATGACTGGGAGCTGTGCTGTGTGTCTAGGTTCACCAGAAATTCCTCTGTGGCTGACTGTGGTTGTTCCACTGTAGACCATCCACTGGTGATGCTACAATCCCTGGCCACATCTGCTGCTCTTCTGTGGGTGGAATTTATTATATCTGTGTCATGTTGTCACACCTGCTGGTATGTCCTACTCTTTTGTCCAATCATTCACATTGCAAACCAGGTCAGCCCACAATGCTGCCTGCTCTCCCCTGTTTGTCCTCCCCCTGAACAGCAGGAGTTGGTGATGCTGATGCAGGGCATCCAGGATAGCTTCATTTTCAGCCTCTGTAAGAGGATCCCAGCATCTCAGATACATATCTCCTGAAAGACATATGTCAGGATCACATACGTGGCAGTATAGTATGTAGAGATACAGCAATAACAGATTACTACCAGTAATCACTGCTTGGTTACACATCTCTCATTCGACATCATGCAAACATAATAAGGGTGTGGATGTGAGTAGGATAGCGACAGTACTCATCTATCCCTGCTTGTGCCATGACAGATACTGTTGTATGGTACACAACCAACACAAAAGTCTATCATGTTGTGGCCCATATGTGTAAACTCCTCTTGTAATATGTAATATGTAATATGTAAAACAAGCAGTGCCACACAAATAGCAGTGCAGTATTATAACCTCTACCAACATGAAATTCCCAGGAGAGTGATATACCTATTTAACAGAGAGCATTCTACCTGTACTGTAGGTGTAACCTGTCTGCAGATCAATGACATGTCAGAAGTACAATTCCATGCAAGGCTTACTGCTGGAATCACCATTCCTCCTAAGTACATGAACAAATATGCATCATGTTGGAAACAAAATGGTTACATACCAGATGGAGTACAATACACGTCTGTTGAATGGTACTGATATGTAGAAGTTGTGGCAATGAGTTGTCCATAAAAAGTAATTCTCATACACAATGTTTGCCATGGCTAGCTGTTTGCCTTTTTAACATGGTTCTGTATTAGGGAGTGATTGTGTCACAACCAGTCTGTGCTTCTGAACTGCAAATTGCAGCCAGCACATCTGCTTTGCAATATAATCAGCCAATCCTGTGCAACCACTGAACAATATATGAGGCCTCAATGTACATTACAACCCCTTTCTGGATGTCGGGTTTGGAAATAGTGGGGGGACAGATCGTATGTCATAGTAGAAAGGATGTTTGTAGCAGCTACTATTTACATACAAATGTGTGTGCTACAGGCTGGAGCTGAAGGTGATGCTGCAGGCAATAGGCATAAGCAGAAAGGGTGAATACTTTGCAGGACAACAAGCTGTAAGAATAAGGGTGGGATCTGTGACAGCTTTGTTTTATAGGCAAAGTCAGACTGAGTGTAGCCACCCCACTGGAAAGTAAGGTATGTGTGTCTGGTAAGTGTGTCAGGCAACAGTATCAGTAAAGCAATGCAAGCCAAAATGCTTGGTGTGCCCTACAGAACAGGTCAGTGTACATTAACCATGATGTCAGGCAGGTGGGAAACTGCCATGTGTTGTGCCATGGTATTCCCGTGTTGAGTGTGTGTTGGCAACCCTTGCATGTAGCTCAGTCGCCATATATGTATGTTAACTTGTGCATCCGTGGTTGTCTGTGATATCACCAGCAAAACATTGTGGGCTGCAGTGTGATATTACTTGGACACAATTTCAGTACACACTTCAACATCCAATGGGAATGCAGCCGACTGCATTACCTGTTGCAATAGGAGTAGGATAACAGTGTTCCTATCTGTATGCCTTTGCCCTCTGTAATATAGATGCAGACATTCCAACTGTACTGCTTTGGGTAGATAAATAGGTGATGAGACAGACATATCACACTTTATAATATTGATGGCCACATACATATATTTTCTTCGGTAGAAACAGCTGTACTTGAACCCAGGACAATGTGTAGCAGACAGTTGTTTTTCCAATGCATTTCACAGACTGAGCTACAGAGTCACTGTTATGACAGATAAATTCCTACATGCTGTAGTTATCATTCCACAGTTATCTGCTGTTAAATAATGGACTTACAACTATTAGTATGTATATGGCTTTAGAGTGCTGTATTTGTATAACAGAGTCCCAGTTAACATCCTCTTTCCCATTAATGTTTTCTCAAGTGTATTCTGTATAACCAATTTTGATACTATCCTCTGATGTCTTATATTCTTATGTACATTATTTGTTATATAACTAATGTGGAGCTTATGTACATTATTTGCTATATAACTAATGTGGAGCTTTTCTCTCTAGGCCTCTACTGAAAATGGATATATATCCAGTTAGACTAGCCCGGTCAACAAATGTAAAATAAATAAATAACTAAATAAATATTGTAGACATAACTGCAGGGTTAGCTGCTATCAGATACCTCAATTACATCTAAATTTATGTGTGTGCCTTTATAGTGATGTATTTGTGTACTAGAGTGCTAATTGCAGTGCTATTGTTGTATGAATCTTTTAGCTGAATTGCAAGGTGTGGCTCAATGCATCAAACCATTTAAACATGCTTAATGGGGGAACTACAGCATTACTATGTTTTGCGTAAAACAGCTGTTTGCATTAGCAGCTGTGTGGTTTGATGGGATGATCCACTGTTTTGCAGGTGTGAGGGCAGTGGGTTTGAAATAGGAAGGAGGTGCACATCTTGAATGTGATTGATATTGTTCATAGGATCATAGGATCATAGGAAGTTACTAGGCTATTAGCCCTGAGCCCCTTACAAGCCTAACCAAGAATTTAACCCATGTTCCAACAAGTCAGCACCCTATTCCACTGTCCAGCAGGGACATAGGTGGAATCACAGGGGGTGCATTTTCTGTTCCCCACCCAGTTATCCAGTTTGCGCTTAAAAAGGCTTAATGAGGTACTCTGCTTTACATTTAGAGGGAGTCTATTCCACAAAAGGGGGAAGCTCTGGGATACAAATCTGTCCCACCAACAAGTCCTATTGATGTCACAGAACAGGTTGAGGTCTTGCGTGTGGGTTACTTGTGTGGAACTTGACTTGCATATATACAGCAGTCCCATTAGGGTGCGGTCTGAAATTGCTTTGTATACAGGCAGAGGTCACCTCTGAGGAGTCTGTAGAAGACTGAATAGAGGGTCAGGGCTTTTAGCCTATCTGTGTAGGGTAGATGTTTGAGGCCCTGGATTCTCCCAGTAAGGAATCTCTGTGGTCTCCCGAGCTGCTGCATGTGCTTTGTGAGGTACATGCCACAAGGGGTACTGTATTCAATCATTGGTCTTATAAGGGAAGAATACAGGGATGTTATGACCACCTTGTCCCTGGATGAGATACCCTTACTAATAAGGTGGGCCATGTAGAAAGCTTTCCACACAATGGAGGCAATATGGTGGTCCAAAGTCAGTTTGCTATCAACCTGGGTTCCCAAGTCCCTCACAACTGATTGCGTGCTTAGTGCCTTATCAATGTGATAATTTGTGGGGATGTCATTCTCACAAAAAAGGATGATTATGCATTTTTTGGCATTCAGTTTGAGGCCATGTTTCTGGCACCAGTCATTTGTTTGGGTGAGACCCTCTTGGAGTATGTCCACATCACTAGGGGAATAGAAAGTTTCAAAAGCATATATCGGTATAGCACTATTTAGCATATATAAGCTATGTGGAGAGAAAGGACAATGATGAAAAGAGGTACAAGCAGGGGAAAACATAGTGAAAGGCAGGTAGTGATGTACAGGATGGGTGTAGGAAAGAACCATAGCCATCCATTTCTTCATCAGCAACAGTGTGTATTTTAACAGATCTTTTAGCTGAATGTGGACTGTCACCCCCAGAGAGGGGGTGACGACAACCTAACTCTATTGTCAAGCTAATTGCACAAAATTACATGTGTCCAGTAGACATGTGTGTGAATTGGAGAGCTATGTATGGGAAGATATTTTTATTTTTGGGACAGGTGCCCATTTTATTTAAGGTGAGAATGGAATATTGGGGAATGGGCATAGGTACACATTGGAGAGATAATTTGGGAAAGTGAGGAAGCTTTTGCAGACAAACAAGACATACACAACAGCAGACAGGGTTACTGTGTGACATAAGAGGGGGGTGAACACCTTGGATGGGGAGGGTGTTGTGGAATCCCAGTCTTAGGAGCATACCTAGGGTAGCGGTGTGACTCATGTCCTCACTCATAGGACTGTCAGCACTGCTTCTTCAATGCCGCTGTGGTGGCAGTGTTGGAGGCTGGAATCTGGGGTGAGGCTGCCCCAACAGGATGGTGAGCATGCTGTCCATCTAGTGCAGGCAACTTCCAATAGTTTGATGGAGCAAACTGTGCACCATACCTGGCATTTCATCACAGGTGACAACATCACCCTCTCCAGCACCACTCCCAGAGGAAGCCCAGACCCAGCCCATGGGGATGAACTACCTAACGCTGCAGGTAGTGCAGGGGCAGCTGAAGGGGCACCACCAAACTGCGGCCCAGATGTGCTGGGCTCCGGTGCCATGGCCTGGGGAGTCAATGTAGGTGGTTCACCTGGAACTGGCCTACCTTATCATGATGTAGTAAATTAAATGTAAACATAAGATAAGATAAGATAAGTAATAACCAAACAATTGTTAGTATGGGAGATAATATTGATTACTCAAAATACATATTAAGGTATATTATGTGGAACACAACAATAAGTAACATAATGGTAAGTATGTTAACAGCAAACCAATATGAAATAAACCATAAGGCCAACATAACAGTTTAACAGAATATATTAATAGCAAATCATAATAATAAATAAAATCAATAAATTAAAGAAGATAAGGGGTGGAAAGAGATAGAAACACATGCCATTAGTGAACCCACAGATGATATTATTACACAGACTACTAATACATACTTCTATAAGTGTGTGGTGTCAGTTGTGAGTACAGTGACTCTGATTATTGTATAGATGATATTGCATGTACATACCTCTCAACCTATTAGCATGGGAGAGTATGGGTCAAGCACAATCAAATGCAGGTACACAACTACAGAGAACTGTTTCACATACTGTGCTCATATGTTACTACCAAGATGTTCTGTAAACAGATTGCAAATAAATTGCATTCCAGGTAATCATTTATCTGCTAATCAAAGACCAGACATATTGGGCAGTTGTCATTACATTACAAAAAATCCTGACAGTTGAAAGGTATGCTCCTGTACATTAAGTAGACTAGACAGCTGGTCATGTCTTAGTTAGCTGGCATGGGAGTAAAACCCACAAGCTGTGACTCCAAGGGACATGCAGTTAATTTAACAATTGACTGGAGTCAGATTAGAATGGACATGCAGTGAATGCCACCCTACTGCAGTTATTTGCACACATTACTTATCAAAACACAATCCTGCTTTAAACTTTATTGTTATTGTTCCTTAGAATCTGTCACTTATACACATGGATATCTGTCCAGAATATGATCTACCTTACCCATATACTTTGTTCCTGGAGTGGGGGCAATAGAGAGTGTTATTTAACTCAAACTGTCCAGAAAACAGCCCTGAACCTTACTGTGGGTATTGCACTACATTTGTCAGACACTTTTCTCAACTTACCACACTCACACCTTATCCTGGCCAGGTGCCCTGCATGAGACTGGACATCACAAGCCCATTCAGCTGCAGCTTTGGAAGAGAAGCAAACCATTATGCATGCAGTTTTGCATGGATTCAGCTTGTATAAAGTCATAGCAAACATACTTACATATCTGTGGGGTCTTCCAGCCTGAGCTTCTTGGATCCAGGTGTCCAAGGCTCCAGTCTTCCTCTGCTTCAGGTCATCATAATGGTGACAGCTCTTATTACCAATGCAGAGGATACTAGTAGAAAAGGTAAGATCCCTGGCTAACTGATCTCAGGTTTCAGCTTTACATTCTGAGCCCTGGTAATTGCCCTGTAGCAGTTGAGGTTCAGAGTTTGTCACCAGGAGTCTAACAAATATTCTGGACTCCTGCAGTCCCTGCTTCTGTGCCCAAAAGCCCGCTCCCTCACTAACACCGCCAGGCATATCAACCAGGGATAATGGACTCCAATGAATGGTGTAGAATTACCACCTATTGGCCTTAATATAGGCTCAATTCCCACCCTTATAAGTCATACTGTAACTTTCAAAAAAGTTGCTTAGCATCACACAAATCATTTTAGTGGAGCTGAGCATCATGCAAATTCACAAAACTGTGTTTCAGCAGCTTTTCCCAATGTAACAATTTTGTTTTTGTATTAAACTGCCCTTTAGGTCACCTCACACATTTTCATGGCATGAAATTTATAAAGGTATGCCTCTTCAGGATTTGAGCCCAAGACCTACTACACTTTAGGCTATGACTCAATCTATTTAGCTACTTGGACAGCAAGAGAACCAGCATACCTTCACATATACTACTAAGGTGTTTGTTAGCATTGCTAAACACTGTGCCACCCTGTGCAAACGGCTATTAAAATTAATTACATCTGGTTTCTATTTTTAGATGTCTGGCAGGTGTCAGTTGTGCATGTGTAAGCACAGCTCAGCAATGGTAAGCAGTGCTGTGCCATGCAAACGGGCATTAAAAAATCAAACATATTTATACAAAAATAAAAAAATCAAACATAGTTATACAATAGCAGAGTACATTACAAGGATTCTTATCCTGTGCATAGCATCTGTCCAGGAATTTCTTGGACAATCCACAATGATGGGACAGCCACTACACTACTGTTTACACAGATTCAATATCTGTGTTACTATGATCTCCCTCAGAAGTACTCCATGATTAATATGCATGGCACGCAACCGAGGGGGAACCATGGCCATCTACATAGGAACATTCCATGTAGGGACTACATGAAGCCTACATTAATTTTATTGAATCCTGGGGAATGTCTTGCTATTTTTATGGAGTCAAAAAATATTTGCAGTCTATAGTGTATTCCAAAGTTACAATGTGTTTAATTAAAATTTAATTTTCCCTTCCCAGATTCAAATTTAAAAATCTACTGTACTTTTTATCAGAAGGGATGTACTGATTCAACAATATAACATTCAAATATCAGATTTGACTTATGAAATGACTTGTTTCATGTAGTCTTAATGAATCTAATATCATATAACATGTAAAACTTTAAAAGTTCATATAATCAAGCTACAAATTTCAGATTTCAGATTATTTTTGAGCATTTTATATGATTTTTATGTAAATTATATGAGATCTTATAAATTCACATTTTTGTCATATGCAGGTATATGTAATAGACATCTTTCCTATAAGCAGTTTGTTATTTAAATATATTATTCTGTCTTATTTTCCCACTAATATTCTACCTTATTCTATATATCTTGTATTTCTAAAATATCCCATTAAAGAGCTATTTAATCATCAGCTCTCTAATAAATATTGTAGTATGTGTATGTATGTCTTAGCTTACAGACATTGCTCTTTTATTAATCTTACATATTATATATTTAATTCCTTGTGCATTTACATATTACTCATATGATGTTTATTCTTATTAATTCTAGGATTACAAGCAATGTTGACTATACTTGTTCAATTTGAATGTGGTTTTAACCATTGTGGACTGCTGTTCAGCTCTAAGCTTCACATCCTGGCATCAGAATTGATTACAGCATGTGAAAGTGACAATTCACAGCACACAGCAGCTGCTAATTTTCTCTGCAGGTTTCTCATTCTTCTTAGTTGTTTTAAGCTGTTCTAATCAATAACAAACATCTAACCTTACTTATTTTCATTAATATATAGTGTTGGTTTGTGTCTTTCGGCTTTTCCTGGTTAGGGCTCGCCACAGCGGAACTCCGGTCCGCTAATGATTGGCAGTAGATTTTTACATGCTGGCTTGCCAGGCCTAATGCACAACCTTCTATGAAGGAATGCCCATTCACGCATGTTGCCACCAGAAGACGGTCTAACTGAGAATCGAACGGGCAACGTCTAACTGTGAGGCGACAATGCTACCACAGCACATAGTGTGAGAATTAATAATACTACAATGTAAGCTATTGACATTCAACAAAATGTCAGCAAATTATGTGTGAGCAGCAGCTCATTATAAAACATGACTATAGCTTTTGTTTTACCAATTCTTCATTTCTAAGAAAAAAAGATGTTAATTTGAGTAGATGTCTTACATACATTTGAAAAAAGAAAGAAAAAGAAAGTTTCTTTCTGTTTTCATAGACATCAGTAATGAACTTTGACCTACATTTTCTACAGAACAGCTCAAGGAGGGAAGAAGCCAGCATTTTAACACAACTATAACATTATTTTGTTCTCAGTCTTTCTCTAAATGTACTTGCTTCATAAATGACCTGTGAAAGGAATGTGGAACACAGGAACAAATAAAACAAAATCACCAGCACTTTAAGACTTATAATTAGCATATTGCTTAGATCTGACATTCATTTAACCCAGCAATACACTTACTAAGCAAAGTTAAACAAATAAATAAAAATATTAACTTATAGAGTTTTAAAGTTACTAATTCTATTATTTATAATTTATTGACATTTTCTTACAGGAAATAATGGTTTAACATTTAGAAGTTTATTTATAAGTTTAGTTAAATGAAGTCTATTAAGTCTTTCACTGTAAATATAGTAAAATAGTAAATCTAACCGTTAATATTCCTCATCATGAAAAATGTTTATCTTAAAATATAAACACATACGTACATATGTTTTGAAGCTTAGAGTCCAGTACAAACCTTATTCTTAAAGGCCAAAGCTAGTGTTGCAATCTGCAAATAAAAGTTGCTTATTTTAAGCTTTTTAATTTTTGAAATAGTTTTTCAAGAATTTAGCTCAGGGATATACTGTTTCACTCCATTTCTTCAGTATTATTAAGGATGTTATTGCTGTTAACAAAAGTGGATGCTTCCTCCAGCATGTTAAATATTTTGGTTTCTTCAGAAATAAATAATTTGATCTTTGCAGGAAACACCAAAGTGGCTTTAATGTTGTCTTTTTAAGTTTCTTGATCAGTGACAAACATAATTTTCTTTTACTCATTATTTTACAGGAATGATCATTGTCAAATTTGACTATACATTCACCTATTTTAATAGCTGGGCTAGACCGTGCTGTTTTTAATATCAGATCTCTTTCTAAACTAGACATGAACTTAACTATAATTGAACAGTGTGGTGAGTGTTCCCTCTTTGAGGGTGCTTTCAGGGATCTATGTGACCTTTCTATTCCAAAAGATAAAGTTTCAGGTCGATTTAATGTTTTATGTAGCCAGGTTGTTATGAAGTTTATTATACTGTCGCCCTCATACTTTTTAGGTATAGCATAAATTCTAATGTTACTTTGTCTCAGTTTGTTTTTTTAAATCATCATCTTTTTTCTATGAGCCAGTTATTTTGTTTTAAAAGAAATTCAACCTGAGAATCATCTTCAGTTATTCTTCCTTCTTGATCATTTAAAACTTCTTCAATACTGCTGACGTATGCACTTTGTTGTTTCATAAGAATTTCTAAATATTCCAACTTCTTTCTGGTCTCTTCTTTGAAACTTAGTAAAATTAAAAAAAGGCTTCCACCACAACAAAAATTTCACTGAGAAATTCTGTTAAAATGTAGGCTTTAATAAAACAAAGAAATAAAAAGCACAAATTGTGCTGTTCAAGTTGCAGATCAAACAGGATAAGCACTTTCAGATAAAAAACCTTCTTCAGATCCTAGTGTGTAGATCTGACTTACTGCTGTTAAATAAAGATCCTTAATTGCTCAACCAATCACATACAGCAGTTAGATGCATGCCTTTCTTATACCTCCATTTCATTTCTTAATTAGGCTTCTCTCTTTCAAAATAGGCTTAATAGGAACTACTCTGTTGAGCCCTGGAAATAAATTAGCTCTGAGGTTCATGATCCATTAGCTTTCTTCCTTTTCAGTTTTGTTGACAATGTCTCCTCCACGGAGGTTAGTAGTCACATCTGAGATAACCATAAAGCTAAATGAATGCCCTGGATTTTCAGACACATGTCCATATAGGGCATTGGTTACCACTTTATTCTTGATGTCTAACAGGTGGTGAAGTATACGTTCCTTAAACTTTCTATTGGTCTTTCCTACATAATAGGCTTGGCACAAATTACAAGTGCCAACGTATATAACATTCTTGGTGTTGCAGTTAGCAAAACCAGAAAACTTATAGCATTTGTTAGTTACCGGATGAACAAAACTGTTGGAACTTTTAATGTGACTGCAAGCTTTGCAAAAGCCACATTTCCAAGTTCCTAACCTATTTCTCCCTCTGTACTCTGCTTATTAGGTATTCCATCATAGTTGCACAATAAATCCTTTAAGTTCTTCTTGTTTTTATAACCAAACTTAGGTGTTTCCCCTACTATTCTCTTAATTTTACTGTCAGCAGTTAAGACTGGCTAAAATTTCTTGATGGTTTCACGGACATCAAAGGAGTCAGTGCTGTAGGTCATCATGCATCTGAGACTGTTGCTGTTCCCACCTTTCTTCACGTCACTCTGCTTCCGTTTCAAGTAGTACGGTTGCCCTTTGTTGTATCGAATGGACATTGCTTTGCCTTTACTCATGACTAATTGTTTTTCATTATAGCCTCTTGAAGCAAAATTCTGTAAGAGTTTGTCTTGTTCCTGCAGAAAATCATCATCGTCAGTACAGAGCTTGGATATCCTGTTCACTTGATTTTCAACAATATTCTGAAAAACATGTCTCAGGTGCATGCTATTGTAGTATAGCATATGGTTCCTCCAATTTGGTTTCCTGAATATAGTGGTGCCAATTCCTTTGCTATTATTCATTGAAATTCTCACGTCTAAGTACTCAATCTCATTTGCTGCCGTTTTCACTTTGAATCTTAGAAAGCTAATCGTACTTGTTAAATAGTTGACAAAATCATTTAGGTGTTGCATACTGCCCTTCCATAGGAATATAACATCATCCACAAACCTATTGTAAAAGATGATGCACTCCTTCCATTCATTTTTCGTATCCATTTCCCATTGCCTTTCCCATTCAGCTAGGACTATATTGGCATAGCTGTTTGCACAGAGGGTGCCCATGGCTACCCCCCATTTCTGCCAATAGTAGTTTTCACCATAGAGGAACACATTGCTCTCCAGGACCAATTCCAGGAAGCTGCATACTAGATTCACATCCATGTTTACTTCAAAATGAGAGGCAAAGTCCCTTACTGCTTCTATTCCTAGATCATTGGGTATGCAAGTGAATAAATTGTTGATGTCCATCGTCACCAAAATGAGGGTGTCTATGGAGCTTTCTTGCTTCATTCTTTCATACAGTCTCTCCAGCAGCTGACCAGTGTCCCTCAATACAGTATGTGCGAAAGCCAACAACTTCTTGAGTTCAGTTTCCACATAGATTGAAATGGGCTCAGTGACCCATCATCTCCCCGAAACTATCAGTCTCAGAGGGGGGTCAACACTGTTCTTATGAATCTTAGGCAACCCTTTGATAACAGGTATAGTTGGATATACCATTTCAAGAAAGTCATATAGATTTTTATCAATTGCTCTAGTCATTAATTTGTCATACAGGACATTCTTTACTGAGGAGATCAATCTGTCTATTTGATACTTCTCAATTTTGTGGTATGTATCACTATGGCTTAACATATCCTGCATTTTCTGGGCATACTGTATTTAATTCATCACTATTATAGCTCCTCCTTTGTCAGCTGGCTTGAAAATAATTTCTTTCACTGTTTGCAACTCTTTTAATGCCTGAAACTCATCCTGTGTTAAATTGTTTTGGTTGTTTGTGTTTGTTTTTCTTTGAAACTTTGCAGCTGTTATCCAGTTTGTCTACTTTAAGAAATATAACTTGCATACTATTAGTGACTGCATGTCATTTTTAACACAATAATCCTGAGTACCATTTCTCGAGTGACTCATGTTGAAGTCTCTTCTCTCTTAACCAAACTGTTGAAACTCTGACAGAACAATTATGGCTTTTGAAGAACTTGAAGCTATAAATCTTTTCTCTGACCATTAGTGAACAAAATTAACTAACAAGCATGTCCAAAGTTTAACTTTTGGATTATATTTTCTGTCAGAGAAAAGTTTTCAGTTACAGAGCTTTCACCAGTTGCTGCTCTCAGTTAGCCATCTTAGCTACGCTGCCTTCGCTCAAAATCTTAATAGTTCTGCTGATATTTTATAGATGGATGTGCCTAATCTGTGTGATTACTTTTTTGCTTCGCTTTTAATCTCCATGAAATATTTAGGATTTTCTTTTCAGCAGAGAACTTATTCTGAAATGCAATAAGTTGCTTTTCCAGATTCTGATTTTTTTAATTATTTAATTGTTTGATTTGTACTCTGTCAGTACTAACTCTGTGGCAGTTGCAGGTTAGCCATCAATTAATTAGCTCATAGTAGAAGAGCATCAGCTTCAGAAAAGTTTGAGTAACAGCTGAATTTGAAAATACCTTTCTTGTTTTTATTAGCATTTCCCAGTAAAATAATCAAAAGCCTGATTATCCTGTGGAGTCATTAATTACTCACTTGCATTATTGTAGTCTGATTTCTGATGATGTAATGCAGACTGAAATCATTTTAATGTCCCAAGTTTTACTTCTATGTGGTAGGCCACTGTAACATTCAAAGGTAAAAAGAAGACCTTAATTTTTGGAGTAATCAAGTCTTCTCTAACATTAATTTCTGCAGTTTAGTTAATACAGGGTGGATTCGTTTTAAGAACTTGGGGTGTATTGAAAGTACAACTAGTTTATATGGGGCTTCTTTCTTTTAAGAAGAGTTTGCACTTCTTTACAATGTATTGTTCTAAAATAAAAGGGGAAATTGTAGCAAAAATAAGTGTCTTTAGCTAAGCTATAGGTGATTCTGCAAGATGTTTTATGATAAAGGTAGTTGTATTTGTCATGCACTATCCCCTGTTAACATAGTTCTTTGATGGAGTGTTATAACCAAGGACATTTGTCATCTTTAAATTTCATCCTCATTTTCAGTGGAAAAGTCTATACTGTATAGGAATTATACAGAAGCAGAAAAGTAAGAGTACTGTATAGAGTATAAGACACTCCAGTATATACATTCCAACTCAGTTAAGTAAGTTGTTCTGCGCATATTGGAGTGGTACTTGTTGGGAATATCATAAGTGGGTGTAATGCTGAATGACCACACTGTTGTTAGTGGGGCATGATCACTAAAAATGCTGTTCAGTACATTTAGGGAGAGGCAGGCCATGTGGATATTTGTGATAAACATTTAATAGGGTAATTTTACCTACTGAATGTTTTGGTGGCATTTGTGTGTTTTACTGTCACATTTTGATTATTGTTAAACTGTGGGTTTTTTTGGTACCTAGACAGTATATATAAATACTATTGTTAGATTTTCTGTATGTATTTCAACATTAGATTTATTAATAAGGGTGATGGAATATATAGCATGGCAATGCATACTTTAGCATTCTTTCCTAGAGTAACTTGGATAAGAATTCATTTCTGAGCTGGATTGCAAGTAAAATAACTTTTACTTATTAGCAGTGGCTTTAGTAGAATACCACTATCCTGCCTTTCCAGGTATGTTGCTGTTCATAGAAAATATGGGTCATTTAAACAGAATATTAGACTGAGATACTTGTGATTTTCCTGGAGTTTTTAGTGCTCCATGTTTTTAAGGTGGTCTACTTATTGTTAGAATTCCCAATACTGATGGAGTCAGTAGTTCATTATTTGGAATTACCCATCTAGGTATATGTTTCCTGAATGAGCGCTGATTCAGGATGAGGTATGACATTACCTACAAGAATAAGTGTGGTAACTGAGTTTACAGAGAATATTAAATTTTAGTACAAAGTGTAAGTGATGAAAATCTATGTAACAGACTTCTTGCCTCCATATCCTTCTACTTGAATCAGTACTTCAGCAGCATTTATTGTGCTTCTCTTATAATTTAATAGATCACAGTATTTATGTATCCTGGTGTAGTTAGATTACTGGCATACAACACTTTGTCAGGTCATAACCAGTTTAAATTGTTCTAGCTTACTAGCATCAAGAAAGGGGCTACTACTACCTCCAATTTATGCAAACATTTGATAAATTAAGTAATTGCTGTATTTAACTACTGTATTATATTTCTTTTTAACATTTTCATTCTCAGGCATATTTATTGTTTCATCATCTTGTTTATTTCCAGTTGTGAAAAATGCTACATCTATACAGACAGCATATCCAAAGAGCTAGACTTGTAGGTATGCTTTGGGCCAGAGTAGCAAAGCATTTAAAGACTGAACTTGTACACAGGACAATCATAAAATATGTGCAAGGGTGAACATATTTTCAGGCCCTTGCAAAGTCCAGCCTGTTATACATTAGTTATAAGAGTTAAAGGTATTACCTTTTAATGTATGTAAGGGCTCCAGAAGGTGAGTTATTTTTTAATGCCTTGGAGTAAACAGAACTTCCATATCCCAGAAACTTAAATTGAGAAGGGCGCTCTTAAGTACACTAGATGCATCACCCAAAAATGTATGTACAGGTAATTGAAAAAGAATGGACAATGGAAGGGTGTTGCCTTTTATCTTTTGGTGTGATGTGTGAGTGTGTGTGTGTGTGTGTGTGTGTGTGTGTGTGTGTGTGTGTGTGTGCGTGTAAAATAAAGTTCAACTCCAGAGCTTTAATGTCTTGAAGGACCCAAATACTGATTACAGCCTGATGAAGTATGTCAGTTATTTTCTAACTTTTCACCAGAGAGCCTAGTCTACATCTGCACTTGTATTTTTGTGGCCTGTAAGCAGCTAAAGGAATGGTTCTTTAGATATTAAGTCACCAGATAAATAATGAGATTATATGCTTCTCACTGTTTATCTATTGTTACTCACTGCCTGACCCTCTGTTCACAGAGATTGACTTTATGACATGGTGATGGCTTTGCAATTAATTTTTAATTGAATTACTCAGTTATAGTATTTCATCACATTAACAGCATTTATTGTTGGACAGAAGAAGTGATAATAGGTGTTAATATGTTTAACATGTATCTGGCTTCAGAGATGACATAAAAGCTTACATAATGCTGCATAAGTTATCACTGATACCTGCTGTGTACATACTACAATTTGTTGATATTTATATTTGTTCAGTAATAAAATATGCATATGATCATCAGTGTCATATTTCTGTACATATCTCTGGCATTGTCCACTTTGGTGGATTAGGATTCAGCATTTCACTTTTCCGGTCACCAGGCAGGTCATGAACAGCTTATTAGATTCATATAGTACACATTTTATTACTTGTTCAGTAATAAAATATGCATCTGAGCATAATTATTATATTTTTGCTCACATCTCTGTCATTGTCTGTCTGGATAGATTAGAAGTCAGCATTTCATATGTCTAGTCACCAGAGAGGTGATAAATAACTCTTCAGACCAATGGGGTACTTGGCACAAAAAAGTGATTTTTTTTTTCCTGGAAATGTTATGAATGTATGGCATATGTTCATAATTATATTAATAAATTGAACCAGAGCATCTTTATATGGTACTCCATGGTATCAAACAAAAGTATACATAATGTTGAAAAAACCCTTGCATTGATATCTGGCATTCAAGATGCACTCCTTTGCAGATATTTACATTTATTTACAAACATGCATACCTTTCATAATTATGTAAATATCTCAAACATGACATGGCATCTACAAAACTGTTTTACAGCTAAATGTAGATCACATTTGTATGAACAAATTTCACATGATAGTGGATATCTCTACCACAGTTACAGATATATTAGCACATGTTTGCATATTTATAATAAGTAAATGTATATATTATTTAATTACTTGTAGAATATGAAATTACTATTTTGTCTAACATATTAATATGACCTTTATGAAGAGTAAAGTGTGTTGGACAACTTTCATATTTTTAATTTTTTGCAACTTTTATAATATTTGAGATATATACATCTTTTTACAGGTGGGTTACAAGATTGTATTCGCAGAATTTTAGGTCAGGTGAAAGCTGTCGAGGAACTACTCTTCAGGTTTCAGGAGTCACTCAGGCTAGATGTGAAACAGTTAACTACAGGAAATTAAAAAACAATCTAGCACCATTTAATTGTTTGTACACCTTCTATTCACACACAAAATATAATGGAAGATTCATGAAAGAATACACAATATTTTTTATTGTGTGCATGTCAAGATGTGAAGTGTACACTGCAGCGGCAAGTTTTGGATTCATTAAACTCTGTGCAGCAGTGTGCACACACGGGCAAACTGGGAAACTTTTGTGGCATGCAAATGTCAGCACAAGCAGCTGAATTTTATGCTAATGATGCCAACCAACATGGTGTAGCGACCCAACAAGCTGTAAGCAAACTGTGTAGACTCCATGTTCCTGTTGCCCGTGCATTTGGAAACTTTTCAAATACAGCCTCAGAAAGGAGTCTACACAGAAACAAGCACAAGTAAAAGCTCTTAAAATTTGTACAGAACTGAACTCAGCATATAACCACCCACCCATATTATGACCTAATTATACATTGTGGATGCTAATATGAGAGTTACAAAATAAAAAACACATTTTAATATGCCATGACATAAATGCACCTTTTCCACACCACCCCCAAAAGAAAATATATTGTACATAATGTAGGCTGCTTAAATGTTTAAACATATTGAAACAGAGTATTATATTCTACTGTAAGCATATGCAGTATGTAGCAGATATATGGACAGACTAATAGACTCTCTTGTGTTTACAACATTGTGCTCCCATGCAGTTTCTCTGCTGACATGATTACTAACAGTGTAGATTCCAGTCTGTCAGCACGGTGAAGATGCAAATTAGGTACTCATCATTCAACTAATTGGAATTGCTGAATCCTAAAACATAGTGATCCTGTAGGGATGTTCACATCATGTAGGCACTTCCACAGCGTTTTACTTTTCAATGGATATTAAAATGGAGCTATGACATCAGGGGGTTGTGTCATGTTACACTTTCAAAGTTGTACAGGTTGGTCTGTGGAGGGTGAAAGTGCATGTACAGTATCCACAAATTACAGGTTGTGTGTTATCCTCTGAATTTTGTTGTAAAATGTGTCTTCTCTGTCTGTTTTAATTAATTTCTATTGTGTCTAGTGCACCCATGGGAAATGGAGGAATGAATGGCAGCCTTTGATGTGCTTCTTATGTATATAGTCCTGTGGCACCATGTATATGTGTAGGACTAGAATGCAGATGGTGCTGGGTTAGAGAGAGGTTGGGCACCATTTCCCTTTTATATTCAATGTCTGTTTGATATCACGGGAACAGAGGAAAGTAATTACAATTTTGCCATGCTTACTTTATTTATGCATAGCTGCATGGGAGTGCACAGAGGTGCACCTAGCACACTGATGAACAAGCAGCAGGTGTATGTTATAGATGCTAACTGCAGTATAAGCAGGTGATTTCCATTTTCATGAACCAATCCAACATGGTGCAGCTATTCAACATGCTATAAAGCATCCATGTAACTTCCATTCATGTTTTTCCTAAATACTTCAATACCACTGGAGTGCACAAAAGGAAACTTTAACACAATCTTAGAGGCTGCTGCAGCTTTGTTACATCTGTATGTACAAGATGCTGAAGTCAATGCTGCTGGTGGTGATGACAATAGTCCTAGGCCGAGAAGGAGAAGAGTGTTCAGGCCTAGGGTGACCTACTAAGTGCTACATGATCTAAAGATTGGAGAACACTGCAGGCTGGACAGGAACACCTTACAAGAACTCTGTAAACTCTGTCACCCTCAACTCAGAGCCAGAACCAATTGAGGAACCCATCCCAGTGGAAACTAAGGTATGTGTAGCCCTTAGAATATTAGCTACAAGTACATTTCAAAAAACAATTGGGGACATGATGGGTGTGTCACAAGAATCAGTATCCAGGATCCTCCACCAATTCCTGGATGCTATGCTCATACATGTCAGTGAGCACATATGTTTTCCCTGTAGTTCTGAGGAAAGGACTAGCAATATGCAACCATTCTATTCTGTAACACACTACCCTGAAGTACTTGGTGCCATATTCTTCACTCATGGTCACATCAAGGCATCACTTTTTGAGCAGGGTAGAATCTACATGAACTGCAAGGGATACCACTTCATCAACTGCCCAGTTGTGTGCAATACCCAGGGAATAATCTTGAATGTGTGTGCTGGCAACCCTGGCAGTTATCATGACTCCCATCTCTGGCACACATCACAGCTGTATCAGAAGTTTGCTAGAGGGGACATCTCACAGGGCCATTTATTTGGGGATGCTGGCCTATGTACTAGAAGCATGGATAATAACAACCATCAGAAATGCACACACACCCACAGAAGAATGCCATAATGAGGCACATGCTCAAACTAGAAACATCATAAAGCATATGTTTGGGCTGTTGAAGTCACAGTTCCAGTGCTTATATACATCTGGCGGAGCCCTGCAGCATAATCCAGAGACATGTGCACAGGTCTTCACAGTATGTGCTATGCTACACAATCTGATCTTGTGAAAACAGCTGCAGCATGATGAGGTAGGGGAAGGGACATACATTCCCCCACCAATGCCTAGGTCACCACAGCCACAGTCAGAGGAGGGGTCGGAGGTGGAACCACCAGCTGTTGTGCCTGCAGGCAGACATAGGTGTGCTCAGTATGCCCTTGCTTTGACTAAAAGACAATGCATAGCACATTTATTGACCACTTAGGTGCTTAATACCTTTCTACTACTTGCACACATAGTAAAATAGATGCCAGACAATTCACACAACCTCTACCTCCCCATGTATTGGCTGTGTACTGCTTGCATCAGACAGAGTTATCCCTGAACTCAAAATGTGTCCACTGCTGCATTAGCAAGGTAAGTCCTGAGCATAAAGTGCAGTTTTTGAATGATATTATGGCATATCCTTGTATTGAGTAGGTTGGAAATGTAATTAAGTAAATAATGCTGTGGATTTCTGCAAAAAAGCACTTTAACATGTGACAGCAGAGAGACCTTTAGTTTACTCATATGTGTCCATTAGTAAGTAGTAGGCCTCAGATTTCAAAGATTCACAAAGTCCTACCACTGAAGTATATTGACGCTCACTATGTGGCCTTATTTTTGCAACATACCTTTGTACTGGTGGTGGTGCTGTGGTAGCATTGTCATCTCACAGTTAGACGTTGCCTGTTCGATTCTCAGTTAGAGTGGCTTCTGTGTGGTGACATGCGTGAATGGGCATTCCTTCATTGAAGGTTGTGCGTTAGGCCCAGCAAGCCAGTACGTAAAAATCTACTGCCAATCATTAGCGGACCGGAGTTCCGCTGTGGCGACCCCTAACCGGGAAAAGCCGAAAGACACAAACAAACCTTTGTACTGGAAAATCCATAAAGAGAGAGTTTAGACAGTAATGATACACGTTGCAGTTTCTGACTTCACAACCCTCACAAGATCAAACAACAGGCAGGAAGCAGAAGAAGGAGAGTAACAAGATCATCATGTCCATGTTTGTGCCAACTTTGCTTACCCACAAAAGTAGAGGCTATGCTTGTTTGTGACATAACAGTACATGAGCCCCCCCCCCAAGAACAGTATAGCCTTGTGTGTGCTGTAACAGTTACTCAGCAATGGTCCCCCCAATATAATAGTATGTGGCTGTTTGTGCCATCCAACCTGGCCTTCACTTGCTGGCAAATGCATATCATGTACCTCCCAATTAATAACTGCACACATTTTATGGCCAAGGATATTGAATGCCTTGCACACATTAAAGTCTCACAGTACTGCTCAGATACTGATGAAGTTCCAAGAAACATAGACAAGTAAGACAAAGCTGTATATTTGTAAGCCGAATCCTAACAGGTTGTGTGATCAGTGAGTGCACTACATCCAAATATAATAAAGAGGGTTAAAAGTACAAGTCACAGCCGAAGATCTCATAGCAGTGTACATTCTGGTGCATTTGTTTGTGTGAACAATGACTTCAGTTTTTTGCTGCAAAGCTGTTTGTGTGGCAAAGAGGGATAAGGCATCCATCCTGTTTTCTGAATCTGTAGTGGTGTGAGAGTTCAAATCCTGAACTATGTAAAAATATCTGATGTATAGTATCATTTTGCAGTGTATATGTCATACCTTGCTGTTGCTAAATTCATGTATGTCTCCCTTTCCATTTGTTTTCCTATCTTTCTTTTTTTTTATTCCATTGGTTTTGCTATGTGCCATGTAGCGCAAACATGAGTAACTGCAGGTTTGGCTGGGCTTATGTGGTTTGAGTGAAGCACGGTATTGCTGAAACCAGACCATCTGTCACCCGTGGGATTCTAGATACTAGCCAAGGCTCTTGCACCCCTATAGTGCCTTTTTTAGGCGGTGTTCCAAAGACCAAATTACCACAGCAACAACTACAAACAAATGCAATCTGAGGGTCATGCTAGAAATCTAAATCTCAAAATGCACTCACTCAAAGCACTCCTTAAAATGGAGAACATCGACATTTGTGCCATAACAGAGACCTGGTTCAAGGCAGCAGAAAGCACCCCTGCACTACCAGGCTATAACTCATTCCACACCTTTCGCCCCCAGATCTTGGACTGAAGCTCCAAAGGCAATGGTGTTTCCATATTCATAAATGATGCGCACACCTCCAGACTAGTAGCCCAACATAACTCATCTGAGATACTTCAGGTGCAGCTAACATTGGGTAAGACAGCGATTCAGGTTGTAGCCTGCTATAAGTCCCCAGCTATGTCCCAAGACTCACACTCCACATTCCTGAGCACCCTGGAGAATATTATGGTCCAACCAAACACTCTTATACTGGGTGACTTCAACTACCCCTCCATTAACTGGGAAAACTACTCTTGCACCAATACACTTGCTCAACATTTCCTGGAATTCATTAATTCCAATGCCCTGGACCAGCTCATTCTTACCCCCACTAGAGGTAGCAACATCCTTGACCTGGTCATTACTAACATAGGTGACTGTTGCTCTACATCAATAGTCAACTCCTCCCTGGTTAGATCTGACCACAAACTAATCACCTTGGAAATCCACCCCCCCCCCACACAAAGGTAGCGACCATGAAAAACTTCCCCAAAGCTAACTTTGGGCTCCTAAAAACAGAGGTGACTAATTTCATGGCACCCATGCAAGTGGCGATCACGTACACAAATGCATGGATGTCGCCATACCCAACAGAAACAAGACACTCTCCTCCAAAAAAAGGAAGCCAATCTGGTGGTCTCCTTGTCATAAACAAACTCTACAACACAAGGAGGAAACTGATGCAGAATAAGGTGAAGTCCCAAGACTGGAAAAACTCTCTTATCAACCTCAACAAAAAGTTAAGATCCCTCATCGAATCCTGTAAAGCTAGCTATGAAAACAGGATTGGAGCAGATAGTAAAGAAAACCACAAGGCCTTCTATAGTTATGCAAAGAATCTCCATAGCAATACCCAGATTTGCTCTGAACTACTGCACAATGGTACCTCCTATACAGAGCCAACAGCTATTCCCAATATACTGGCCGACAGATTCAGTGCCAACTTTACCCCTCCCCCAAGGGACCAGTCACAATACCAGTAGATTGCCAGGCACCCAGTATTACTGCTGCATGGGTTAAAACAGTACTGTCCAAGGCCAATAATACAGCTTCTATGGGACCTGACAACATCTCTGGCTGGGTTCTACATGATCTACAGAGTAAACTGGCATCTCACATGTGTGGCCTGTTCAATCACAGCTTCACCTCAGGCTTTGTCCCTACTGAATGGCACACTGCTGCAGTCATCCCTCTCCACAAAGGAGGAGTGACTACAGACACTGGGAACTATCACCCCATTAGCCTGACAGGTCTGATATGCAAACCTATGGAACACATTATCTGAACCTAATAAACAAGGATATAAGCACTCTCCAAATTCTGGATCCCACACAGTTTGGTTTTGTGAAGGGTGAATCATGCCTGCTCAACTTGGTCAACTTCTTTGAGTCAGTCACCAGAGCTGTGGATGAAGGCAAGGTGGTTCATACAGCCTACCTTGATCTGGCCAGGGCCTTTGATGCCATTCCCCACTCAGGAATCATAGAAAAACTCACTAAGCTAGGCATCAACCCCTATAACAATAGGTGGGCTGCAAACTGGCTTACAGGTAGAACCCACAGTGTGAAAGAAGCTGACTCCAAGTCAGACTGCTGACCAGTCATGAGTGGAGTCCCACAGTGTTTGGTCCTAGGTCCTCTCCTGTTTGGAATCTACTTATCTGATGTCCAGGCTAACACGAAGGGACTCTGAATGACAAAGTTTGCAGACGACTGCAAGTTGAGAGCTATTATTAACTCCCTGAGTGATGTTGACATCCTACAGAAAGACCAACAACTGGTAGCAGAGCCATGGTCTTAAGCTCAATGCCAAAAAATGTGTCACCATCCCTTTTGGGAAAAAAAACAGTTCCCATGAATTACCACATCAATGGTAGTCCACTGAATGCAGAAGGCATTATAAGAGATCTGGGAACATAGGTTGAGAGCAACCTCTCTTTTGACCACCACATTGCTACTATGGTCAGAAAGTCCTTCTGTGTGGCACATCTCATTATTAAGAGTTTTAGATCCAGGAAGAAAGAGGTCATTGTCTCCATCTACTCTTCCCTCATTAGACCAATAATTGAGTACAATGCCCCATTTGGCATGTAGCTCACTAAACACCTGCAACAACTGAAGCGGCCACAAAAGTATCTCACAAAGGGGATCCTAGGCATTAAACATTTGTCCTATATGGACAGACTAAAAAACTCCAACTATTGTCTGTCTCATATCGCCTACTTAGAGGTGATCTCTGCTTGACTTACAAAACCATGTCTGACCCAGCTCTGTTAGAAATGCTACATCTAAAGAAATCCAAATCCGTCCACACCACACACTCCAGAGACCTCAACCTCATTACCACAATCAACAGAACATGCTGGAGGGACAGGTTCATAACCCAGAGACTGCCCATGTTATGGAATAGACTTCCCATGCATGTCAAGCAGAGCACCTCACTGGCCCTCTTCAAGAGAAATCTTGATGAGTGGATGGGAAATAGAAAATTCACCCCAGGGATCACACCAGTGGCTTTACTTGACAGAGGCACTGGGAACTAAGGTCAGGTGGCATGATGCCAGGATAATCCTATGGGCTAGGCTTGTAAAGGCCCAAGGGCCATTAGCCTAGTACACACCTATGAACCTAGGAAGCAGACAGGCAGACATAGAAACTGGATATATTCAATAAATGATTTTGACCATCGCAAAAACACGGTGTGGAGTAACTGTTACACATTAGCAATGCTACTTCCGTTTGCACTGCTTACCTATGCACAAACAGCAGTATCTCACATGCTTGTACAATTGATTAACGACAGAGAAAATCTGCTGCCCAATACATACTGTTCAACTATTTAAATTTTTGTAGAATGTCATGAGTTTTGAATCGCATTTTTGCCCTGCTCCTCATAAAAAGTTGTTTTTCTGGCAAGAAATTTGAAAATATTTGAGTACTGAAGCCATAAAACAATGACAGACATTTGAATTTCAAAGCTCCTACCCTTCAAACAATTCACATTAATCCAAAACATGTTATTCTATCAACTGTATAAGTTTGTAAGAGAAGTATGTAAAATGTGTCCCTATGTTTTGACCTTTTTCAACCCAATATGTATGGCTTTGTCCAGATTTCTTGCTATAAAAGGTTAAGAAGTATGGCCCAATGTGCTATGGAAATGTATGTATGATGTTTCTAATTTCAGTCCATGTGCTGGCCACACACTCGCAAGCATTGCAACCCTGGGGTCGCAGTTTATTTTTCCACACATATATCAACCGCATGGCAAAGTGTAATTTATAATGTTGTGTGCTCCCTCATGGACAGTGCCAGTTGGTGGTGCTCACAACCTTGTTCTGCTAAACTTAAACATCCAAATAAGCTTAATAAGGGTACTTGTGATGTCATACAGCTAGGCTTCTAAGCAGCCTAGTGCTTTTAACCTCATATGAAGCTATGACCCTATGTGCCTATGCAGGCCTCCCAAGCTGTTGCTCCTCACATCGCCTGCTGATGTCATCTACTATAAGTTCACCACACTCCTGTATAACTTAAACTTGTTCTATGGAGCATGGGTTAAGTACTGTGTTTTGTCTATGCACTTATATAGGAGTTCTGTTCTCACTTCAGTTGACTGCGTGTGTCTAGTCAGCAGAATCAAAGTGCTATCCTACAGTTATTTCTCCAATGGCGTGGCTGACCATTTTTTTGATAGCTGCTCATCCCTACACATGTCTCTCACAGGGCCTGTTGATGTCATCTACTATACATTCACCTGCACTTCTGTATAAGTCAGACTTCTGCCATGGTGTGTGCATTAAGTACTGTGTTCTGTAGTCTGTCTACTTAGGTAGAGGTTCTAATCTCACTGCAATCAACTATGTGTGTGTGTTTGTGCATGTCTCTCTCTCTCTCTCTCTGTCTGAGGGAGGTGTAACTTGATATTGTAGAGAGCATTTTACACCAGCAGGTGAGACACATATCTTGTCCTCAACAGACACTGCTGATGTCATCAGCTATAAAGGGTTGTTTGACACAATGAAGTCAGACTTGTGCTGTGGCACATGTGTTGCATTCAGTGTTCTGTAGTCTGTGCACTTAGACAGGTAGGGGCTCTATTTTCACTGCAGTTAACTGTGTATGTATGAGTCAGCTGTAACTTGATATTACACACAGCATTTTACACCAGCAGGTGAGACACTG
Organism: Protopterus annectens; assembly: GCF_019279795.1. NCBI lineage: Eukaryota > Metazoa > Chordata > Ceratodontiformes > Protopteridae > Protopterus > Protopterus annectens. Next base: position 890,283,923 of record NC_056737.1, read on the forward strand.
TTATTCCCATATGCTCAACAGACAATCCTGACGTCATAGGCTATATGAGAGTATTGTATTAGATATGCATGTATCAAATCAGCGCACGATCAGGCAGTGGCCTAGATGTCAGGGAGATATCACATTATGCGATACAAGACAGATTATAGTGACATGTGTTTTCATCTGTACACATACATCATGGCATGGTTTGTAGGCTCTGTGTTAGCTTGATGAGAAAGTCCTGTGGGGTGTCCTGCAGATGCATGTTTCTGGTGAGCTACATGCAACAGAGATCATAAGACTGTACTATTCTAATGAGATTATACTTTAGTGCTTTCATGCAATCCAGAGATCTGAATGTGATGGACTGATTTATGATGTGCACCATACGTTTGTACTGGATAATCATTAAAGATAACAGTAATGAGACACATTGCAGTTATTGACTTCACAACACAAGAAAATACACTATAAAGTAGTGAAATGATGATGCTATCCACCGCACAACTTGGCAATGCAAATATAATTCACAGGTACAATTATCATTTAGACAAAACAAATGTAGGTATACTAAGCAATAACGTAGGTAAACACCCTGCACATCAGATACAAAGCTTTAGTTTCCCTGAATCCAAAAGACAGAAACAGGGATATGGCATAGTTATCATCACTTGCACAGGGTGTGGTGGGGGGGGCAGGAGGTCTATGCTGACAACAAAGGTTGTGGAGTGTGTGTGAGTAAGAACAGGGACAAATGCAGGCTGAATCATGTAACTGTTGTGTGTGTGTCTGTAGAGGTCCTTCATGTGAAAGTGGTGTGTGACAGTGTGCATGAACACAGCCAAGTTCAGTGCTAGCGCTATGTCTTGGTATGTTGGATAGGTGTGAGCTGTGCATGGTGCAGTTGTCAGTTCATAGCTGTTGCTCCCAACCATGAGACCTGGCTCTGCCAGAAGATACACTGGCACCTCCATGCCCAAGGTCAGGTGCAGTGCTACTACCTGAATGTGACTGTTGTCTGCTGGATGTGTTCCATTTACAGGAATGCAAAGGACCATGACCTCATGGCCTGCTTTGTCTGGGTGTGGACAGCACACTCCCTGATGGAGCAGGAGAATTACTACCACTACAGGAGCATGATCACGCATTGCCACATTGGCATGAAGCAGATGGTGTGGTTGACCTACACCCACATGGACGACGTCCCCTCCCAGCAGTTATTTAATCACAGACAATGCATGGCTCATGATATAGAAACTTGTTCCATCACAGACACTCCATGTTCCAATGTGTCATTTAATTGATCCATTGAATTGGCTACATGGTAGAGGCAGTTACAGATGTCAGACTGTGTCAAATCAAGAACTCTGAGTATTTGTCTGGAGCACTTTTCAGAACATACCTGTGCCTCCATGATGGCCTTTAATATCTGTTGAGTGACACAGGAAGAGACACATGCACCAGTTGGAGGAGGAACAGCAGGCATCCTCTGAGCAACCCTATCAACACTCCTGCCTGACACTTTTCCAACACTTTGGCTATGGATAGATTCAATAATCACTGAAACCACAGTAGCCACACTCCCCTGAGCAATTTCCTTATCCTCAACCTATCCAATATCTCTGGCCTCAGTGGACTGGGTAGGAGTAGACCTACTGGCTGTGTCCAGGGAAAATGAAAGGGGTCAATGGATGTCAAACTCTGTGCCAAATTCAACCTCTGCACCCCCCAACTGTGCCTCAGTTTGGCCACCATCATCATCAGTGAGACTGTTGAGACACTGACATCAAGTGTCACTCCCACTGTCATGCTCATCTGTGATAAAAAAGGAGAAACACAATAATTCATTAATACCTGCACTACTATGCTGCAATATATGCTAAACAAAGTACACTGCTGTCACTATTATAGACAGTACAGCAATACATTCAAGAGGCTTGAGAGGACACATTATGAGATATCTTGAAATTTATCTACAGAACTGATGTAAATTTATTAGGCTTACCATCTGCAGGGGACCTGCTTCTCTGTATTCCTGATGGTCCTGAAATAAGTAAAGCAGGAGGTAATGGCAACATCATCACATTTCATAGCAAAACAGGGGGTAATACATTTATACCTCTATACCAGTACCTCAAATGCAAACAAGAACGTGGCTGACAACTTCAAATTAAGCTTATAACTGTAGCAATCCTAAATCCACCCACACAGCAAACAACTGACACAGAGATATACATTATTGAAATGATTGCACTGTGCCATAGTATTCTAATTATCATGTAACAAAACATACCTGGAAACTCCTCTTGGTATGCAGACGTTGTTCCCATATCTAGCACATACTGTGCCATGGATTGCTGGGAGCTGTCCTGGGTGGCAATGTTCACCAAGAATTTCTCAGTGGCAGTGAGAAGGGGTTCTGCAGCAGGGCCTCCACCTGTGACTTGATCATGTGCCATTGCAGCTGAATACCTATGTGCAGCAGTTACCATGTTTGTTGCTTTGTGATGCACCTGCTCATATGTGTGATTTTGTTACCCAACGGTGTTAATGTTGATGACTAATTCATCCCAGAGGGCTGTACACTCAGCCATATAGGCCTGCCCCTGGACTGTAGCACAGCAGCATGTTGCCTTAAGGCATCAATTATCAGATTATTCTCTGCATCTGTAAATGAGGACCTATGACTAGCAGACATATTGTGTCCTACAAGACAACAAGACAAAGGAATGATAATACATGAGTATCACATAAATACAATTTAACTGTTTACCAATAAAGCAGTAAAGTAAAGCTGTTAGTATTCCCCCCCTAGATAAACATGAAAGAGTCTGCATACTTTAAAAAATAACAAGACGGAGTATACAAAACAAGAAGACTAACAAGAGAAGCATATCCTTGTTTGTGCCATAGCAATAAATGCAATATGCTCACCCACCCAAAATAACAGTCCAGTCTAGTTAGTGCCCTAGCACTAACTCATCTTTGTCCCCCCCCCAAACAAACTGACAGGCTAAAATGAACTGCCCATGTAACATGTGTACATATTTATAACACAGCATTCCCTTTTCAGGTGTTATCAGTGTTGTGTACCTCTGAAATGGCTTGACAACCAAGACAATGCCATCATCATACTTCTAAGAAATACATACAGATTAAAGTATGAAAGCCATTACTTCACATTTATTCTTAACTACATTATAGCGTGTGCATTATGTAGGAAACAAAATGGTAACATACGTGCTGAAGTGCAATACTCATCTTTAGAGATATACTATGAAAAAATATGGTTGTCTTAGTGAGTTCAACAATGTACTAACTTTCCTCAACATCAGTGTGGCTAGCTACACATTTGCCTTTTTATAACAGAGTACATTATTAATGGATTGCATCTGTCTTAGTCTGTGCTCCAGAGGTGCTAATTACTGCATAAGCAGGTGAACTGTATGCTAATCATCAATCTTGTGATCATCAATCTTGTGAAGCTATTCAACAAGATATAAAGCAACCATGCAGAGTCCATGATGATTTTTCCTAGGGATTTCAAAAAGTGTGGAGTACAGACACAGCATTTACAAGGTAAGTCCTGAACATGTACTGCAATGTATAATACTATTATGCCATGCACTTGTATTTCATCATGTGGCATAGTAAGCAGGCAAAAGGTGGGAGATGTGTACAGAAAGGTAGTGACAGTAGAGAGATTTTTCACTTGTATGTGTCCATTAAAAAGTAATAGTCTTCAGCCATGCAAGATTCACACATTTATAACTAAGTACTGGTGATCAATGTATGGCCTCAGTTTAGCATCACATCATATGTTTGTAATTGAATATCTTTACATAGAGAAGTTGTGCCATAACATGACCTCAACTTGCCCCTCCCCCTCAAAAGAACAGTGTATCCTTGCATGTGCAATAACAGGAATTTACCTTTACTCCCACCACCAAAAGAGCAGTGTATATTTTATTGTGCCATCCAACCTGGCTTTCATTTTCTGACAACTGCATATCATACTATTCCAAGTTAATATACACACAAAATGTAAGGTAAATGAGGCAATTGCTGCCAATCTCTGACTCTTTACTGGAAATATTGCATATCCATAAGTCCAATGGCTCATGGGTTACTCATCTAAAGACCTTAACCTGCTATGTGACATTAATAGAACCAGCTGGAAGGACTGGTTTTGACTCCCAGAAGTTAGTGCGCCTGTGGAGCAGACTACCAATTCATGTCAAGCAGAGCACCTCTTTGGCCCTCTTCAAGTGCAATCTTGATGATTAGATGGGTAACCATAAATTTACCCTGGGGGTTCCAGCTGTGTCTTTCTTGGACATGGGCAATAGGTGCTGATTGTGGAAACAAGTGCAGAACTTGGCTAGGCTTGTAAGGCATTAGGGCCATTAGCCTAATAACTTCCTATGATCCTATCATCCTATGAAATGAGGTACATTGGCTTTCATATTGCATATCTCTGGTCAGATAACTGCTGAATGGCCAAACAACACAGATTAGTATAATTTCAAGCAATAGTCTTAGCAGGTTATGTGATCACTAAGTGCAGTAGAACTAAATCTATTTCATATAATACATGTATAAATAACAGCTGATGGCTTGATATCAGTTCAAATATATTGTGAAAGATTGTTGTGTGATGGATAACTTAAAGTTTTTTGTTGCCAAACTGTTTGTGTGGCAAACAGGAATAAGGCACCCATCCTGTTTTCTGAAGGTGCATTGGAGTGAGATTTGAAATTCGGACCTCTGCAGACATACCTCCTGTGTAGTAACAAACTGTATTTCCCTTTTTTTTCCTCCTTCTGTCTTACCTTAGTGGGTGGTGTGGAGGGCATTGTTTGTGTGATGCACCACTTAGCACAAACAAGTTTGTCTATCTAATCAGTTTTGCTTGTAGAGCGGTATTGGACAAAATGGATGAGTGGACCATCCAGGTATAGTCAGGACCCAGACAGCCAAAAATTGAAAACAGGTGCTTTCTATTAAGGTAATTGTGCATCTCGCAAACCTGCTAAGTGCCATTGTGCTATGGTTAAGAGTGAGAACTTAACAATGAATACTAACTTCGGGGATGTCATGTAACTTACTCTGTGGCAGCAGGTATTAAGTCTAGGTATGAAGTCTAGATAGTCCTGGGTTTGAGTACAAGGTGTTCAGTCTTTGTTTTACTGTTGTGACATTGCAATATTTAGCAATTAACTGACAAATAGAGAAGGGATTTCCCAGCGTTCTTGTGGCAATAGCTGTCAGTGCAGGACTGACATCCATATGGTTCAAGGTTGGAATACAGTGTATGCCATTCAATTTTAATGTTCTTCCAATTCACATTATAGTTACAAGATTAGTTACTGGACATCCCCTATATTAGTATTAATTGTTAACTTCACGGTGTTAGAGAAGTGCAGCCTCACAATGCCTAGTGGTATTAATTGAAGTCATCCAATTTCTGTTTTTGGCTGTCTGGGTCATGTCTGATACATGGGTGGTTCAGTCATGCAAACAAGCTAAGCATCACACAAACATGTGAAAAAAATAAAAAAGGAGACAGGAAAGAAAAAAAATAAAATATATGAAATTAATAAATGCAGAATGACATATCTATGGCAGGGTTCCATGTACAATTATTTTCAATTTAACTGTGTTTGGGACCCTGCCAAATTTTGAACAAGGGAAAACAATTGTTGTGCTATTATTCACTCACTCACGGAGTACAATCAAGATTTGGCAGACAGAAACCATACATGGAAATGCTATCCACATTCCTGAAGAGGTTTCATGGCGAAAAAATACTGGTGTGTGCCACAAAGCCTTGTTTAAGTGCACCATGCTTCAATAATATTCATTGCATGGCACAGCCACAAGCACAACTTCGTATACATGGTAGGCGCTACATGAACCCCTCACAGAGTTTCTTGAATCCTGCTGCTTATCTATGAAAATAGACATCATTTTTCATCTATTTTCAGGAACTAGAATTGCATAAATAGGTAGTATCCCACTGAGCCATAACCATGTCGAATAACTAGGAACCCTAGCATCCATCATAGCCATACTGCTGGTCTGGTGATTCATCATGCAATAAAAAAAATGATACATTTATATCTAACAACTGACAAATAATATAAATGTCTATCATTTCAAGAGCAACAGATTGTGTTATTTTTTCTAATTCTTTCAGTTTCTCTCATATGTGGAATAACAGTGTAAAGTGCTGCTCCAGTTATTATACTTAGTAAGTTATTTTCATCAATATCTAAAGAAATCATCTTTGTAATAAAATCATCTGACTCTAGTACAAATGAAGGAATGAATATACAATGTGTTTCAACACGTACTTTACAAACGTGGCTGGGGTAGACCTCTCTACTCTCCCTATTTTGGAAGAATGTTCCTGTTTTTAAGCCTGCTTTACCCCTGGACATAATCTACTTATTTTTGGAGGTATGTCCCTATTTTTAGACTTATGTTAATCCTTCACACAATGTGCTGAATTATCCTCATCACATGATATTTGAAGCTGTTTACATGACCAACATAAAGGTGGCGATAATAATTTAAAGAAGGACACACATCGTACATCTCCCTTTTCAGAAAAAAATAAATTAGCTTGCATAGTAGAGTTTTACTATATAGTTCATTAAAACCTACATATTTTACACTATCTCTTTGACAATGTGCTCATATTTCTCATCATTTTTTCCTTTCTGCTTTTTAAACATGTATCTAAATAGAATCCAGCATTCCTATTGGAAGCAGGAAGAGGTATGTGCCATTGGTATTCAATTTTTTTGCTAACTAGATGTCTAGATTTTTGATTGAATATGCCTGCTTTTCAAGGCTTTGTACCTATTTTCACTGTCTGCAGGTTGAGAGGTGCAGTTTTCAAGCTTGTAGAGGTAACATTAGGTCTTAAAGGAGAGTCACTCTCATCTTTATGCAACTTTAGGGTTACAAAATAAACCACCCCAAATTCATTTTATTCCAGGTATTTGCCCACACTTATGTCTGTAAAATAAATCTTCTAAAATATAACCAATATTTAAATGCTGAAATTTTCAGCTTTTTTTTTCAAACAAGCTATTAATGGTCAGAGATTATAGATTATTGTCAATCATACCTGATCAGTTTGTACACATTACTTTCATGCAGCAGCTGTTAGTATGCCCTGCCTGCATTCACTTAGGCTTTTATCAGTGATCAGAGTCTGCAAATTTCTTTGATGCCCTCTCAGTGAATGCTGCATGCCCTGCTCTTTAGCTCTCCTATGGGCAACACAGAAACACCTATCCCTATACCACTGTCTGATAGTGATCACAGCAGCCTGCCCATTCCTTCTAACCACTGCATAGTGGTGCACCCTCTTTTCTTCTATTACCCAATATAGCTTGGGTCACCACCCTGACACTGCTTATATGCTTCCCTAACACCAAATCTTCTATTCACTAAGATAATGAGACCCATAATGATTTTGTTGAAGAAACACACATCAGTGGCACAGTTTAACATTGGTAGCTTGGCCTAATACTCTGAACAAATCCTACTGCATTGTTCCTTCAGCAGCCCCCTCCTATCCTTATCCCAGATCCTACTTCATCTATTTCTACTAGGCTTGCAGTATAATGGAGCATCTCTTCACATTATCGCTCACCTATATTTATGTATCCCACCCTAAGTGTTTGAAGTGTATGACGCACAATATCACTTACAAAACCAATACATTTTTAATCTATAAGACAAATACCTGTAATACTCTATGCTTATGTTATATATTATGATATAAAATATCTAATGTTTCTTTTAAATGTAATAAAAGAAGAAAGAGTGTTTCAAAATAATTACCACATTTTTAACTATCAGCTTGATTTATAGATGCTTGCTGCTTTCAAAGAATTGCTTTGTTTTTAGTAATTCTCTTTCAACAGATTAATCCATCACAGTTAGTGACTGGTATATTTCTAATCTTCAATAAAACTTGTCTTGCTGATCCTGAAATGAGATGTCAACTTAAATCGAGACCTTTTCAAAACTTTATTAAAATCACATCATGTATATGTTACTTAAAGATCTGTTTAATCAAGATTTAAAGATGAAGTTCATCTTATAAAAATCTTCAGAAGGCAAGATTGCTTATCTTTAAATAAACAGAATTTACAAGTATTATTAATTAGGCCATGCAAAGTGTATTGGTCTTCTGCTGACATTCAAGTAGCTTTGAACACTTTGCACCATCTAATTAGCTCAGAGACTAATTAAAAATTGTTTGGCACTGTAATCACTCTAAACAACTCAGCATGACTTCAAGTTTAAGCCAAAACAATTGTCAAAGGCATCTGTTTTAGATACTCTCACCCAGTAATTACATTGTAAATAAATATTTGCATACTTGAATGCTTCAGCTATTGAAATATGAACCAAAATTTCCAAGCATGTGCAATCCTTAGTCAACCATATATCAAAATGTAAACAAATGTTCCTGTGTTGGTTTTTAATACTATGAGATATACATAAAAATAGATGCTTTCATATGTTTGGTGTAATACAAAATGCAATACTTTGAAGATCAGAAAGACAAAATAATGAAAATAAATTGTTGCCTAAATTATTTTTCAAAACCATACTAGCACCTTCACATTAGTACATCAACAATCACTGTCAAGTTGGAATAAAGTATTCAAGTACATGAATACAGGCATGCTAATGGAGTCCACTTAAGTGTGGATTGGCATTTAACAATATCAACTAAAATGTTTGTCACTTTGGTGTTTTAACAAAAAATTCTGCCAAACAGATTTTGCAGCCATTTACTCTAATATTGAATTGTGGAACAGCATGAAGGACACTAGTTTGAGCACAACTGCTTGAACATTTTCTAATGTTTCATGAATTTAATGACAGGGAAGTAGGGCCCTTTGGTCTGGAAAATGCCTGCAATAATGTCAGTCCTCCTTGGTAGTCAACATTTAAACAATTCAAAGGAAGAGACACCATAATTGGTAGTTGTTTTCAAAACTTGTCTCATATTCAATATATTTCTTTACCTAAAGTTTAAGTTATCACTCAGAGAGGGTGATAGGAGTGTTAAGGTAAATACAGATTTGAAATTAAATGGGCAGTTTATTCCAATTTTAATAATAAGGGATTTTTATAAACACCTAAGGCAATACCAGAAGGATGAAGGGGTAAAAAATAATACTCCCCTTGACAATTCAATCATGTCAGATGCTAGGTCACTTGTTAAGATCTTTTTGACAAATGTTATAATGGAGGGGTGGGGGTTGATGGAATGCCATACGTGGCCCAAACCAATGTTACAGACCCTGAATATGCATAGATATTTTCATCAATATGTTGGCACAAGCTATCAAAGGACTTACATCTAATGCAGCAGTTGGATCAAATGGATAAAATGTTTTCCTTTTGGGTAATATCATAAATAAATTAATTCCTTGTCTAAACTGTTTGTTTCAAAGGCCACTCTTATTAGGGGTTATAACTAATATTTAGATGGAAGACGTTGTTATTCAAATGCAAAAGGGAAGTCTTAGTTCTTCAGTGGATAATTTTCAACCAACAGGTTTAACCCATTGTGATGATTTGAGGTATTTCCAGCTATGCCAGGAAAAATAGGGCACTGGATGTGTAATATATGCTAGCACAATTAGCTGGAGTTTTGTAAAGAATTGTATGGCACTTTTATATCAAACTGATTTATACAGGTGCTTGTGTTGAAAATATTTTTGTAAAAATGTACCAACAGTGGGTCCTGATAGACAGAAAAAAGTATACCTGTATGTCAGACTGTATTGTAACTGTTGAAGTGAATATATTGTAACAGAGGATACTGGAAGAGAAGAGGTTAATCTCAGTTCAGCTGATTTTGAAAAAAAAAATAGTCTGAAATTAGAAATAAAATGTTAGGCCATAAAGATTGTATCCCATAGGTTTCAATGCAGCCAGAGATAAAAAGTCTGTACTAGGTAGCCTTCTGTATTGTCCTTAGGGGTGAACTAATTGCTACTCTGGAAAGGTGGACATTTGCAGTTGTTTTATTACTTCCAGAAGCTGCAACAGATCTTATTACTGACACATGTGTGCTAGATTCTGGTTCAGTTGCTAGTAAATGTGGTAGTATGGGACCCAGAAGTCAGTTGACCAGATGTGTGTGATGTCAATCTGCAATACAGGACTAATATGATCCTTTAATACCACATGAGTCAGAAGTCTCAGAGCAGTCTGTTTTTGAAACCCGACAAAGGAGAAAGACCACTCACCTACTTCATATTACCTTGCTTTTGTAAGCAACCAGAGAATAGTAATTCTTTAGAGCAATCAGAAAAATATAATGGAGTTAGTTAAGCACTGTTTATCTGTATCAGTGTGAATCTGACCGTGTTTTTTTTAATATTTCCTGTGATTGAAACTCTGGTGTTTATTGTAAATATATATTTAGCACTTTATATGTTCTTTTCTTATTTATTATTAAATATATTTAAATGTTTCATTGTGGCTGGTCCTTTAGAGAATATTTTAACCTCTGAGAGAACTTACATTTATTTGGTGACAATATGGTCACTCCTGAAAGCCTTGCTGTTTGGTCAACATTACCATTTGTATTAGTATTAATTTCACTCAGTATAACTGAGTACCCTGGTAAGACCCTTAGAGTAGCTGGCTTTGGAGTACCCTGGTGGCAGTATCTGCCTTATAGTCTGGGCAGATGGACATAACTGGTAAATCCCTGCCAGTCTTTCGCAGGTGTGTGTATGTGTGTGTCTGTGTGTGTGTGTGTGTGTGTGTGTGTGTGTGTGTGTGTGTGTTGTGAAAATCAAATTTCAAAGAGTGTGTGTGTGTGTGTGTGTGTGTGTGTGTGTGTGTGTGTGTGTGTGTGTGTGTGTGTGTGTAAGCTACTTGGAGCAGGGACATAGAGAACTGGTGTCACAGAGAAGGTGGTGGAGTACTAGGCCTGGGACACTCATCTGTGAACTCAACTATACAGCTGTGCCAGTGGGGAGTCTTACTGGAGGCCTGAGCAAAGAGAGAGAAACTCAGCCCCTGGACTGAGTGTGTTCCCTGTGTGCTCTTAAGGGAAATTGTGCTTGGTGCAGAGAGCTACATCTAGATATACTGTGTGTATCTATTGTTGCTCCAAGTGAAAGTCCCTCCCCAGTGTCAGTGGTGAGGATTCAGGCTCCTTGATTACTGGCCCAGAAGTGGGGCATTACATATTGGTGAGCATGGTGTAGATATTAATTGAACATCTGATGCCTCAGGCAGTTGTCACTGAAGGTGTGTGTACTCTCAGCAGCCACATGGTAAGCATACAGAGTTTCATTTTCACAACAGTTTTCCGTACTATTTGTTAGTCTAGTTTAGTCAGGGAAAGCAGGGAAAGATGTCAGCAGAGGATTATGGGAAGCTGATAAAGAATCAGTTGGCTAAGGTGTGTGAAGCCAAAGGACTGGTGCATGCCAACCTGACTAAAGAGGAAATTATTTCAGCCTTAATTGTAACTGCAGCACAGACCAGCAAACAAGAAGGCAACCTGTCTGTCGATAGGGATCTGCAGCCCTCAGAAACAGGACAGTTCTCCTTTTCCTCAGAGGATTTAAAAATCTGTCTGGAGTTAAAGAAACTTAAACTGGAGGTTAAACATTTGGAATTAGAATCAGCAGAGAGAATGCAGTATTTGGACGCCAAAGAATATGAGAGACTGCAGTATTCTGAGGTTGAAGAAAATGAGAAGCAGGGTCAGCATGAGAGGGAAATGCTGACTCCTCTCCAGGGTCATGGAGGTAATGTGGAAGGGAATAACCAAACCCCAGAAGCAATAATTTTCAATAAATTTCTTCCACAGTTTATGGAGGGTGATAATTGCATTTATATACTTGAAAAAGTGTGTAAACAGGATAATGTTGACCAGTGGGTTTGAGTACAGTTCCTGCCCACCTTACTCCATGGTAATGCCATAACTGCTGTTTATAAATTGTCTGATACTGATTTTTTAAATTATGATAAAGTCAAACAATGCTTATTAGAATGCTTTAAGTTAACACCTAAAACTTACAGAAAAAAAAGTTGTGTGAGTATAAATGCAAGGTAGATGAAAATGTATGTGACTATATTGCAGAGCTAATCACTTATTTTCATAGGTGGGTGAGTGGGTGTCAGGTCACCCCTTTTGAAAGGCTGGGAGACCATTTTGGAGGGAACAAGCCCTTAGAACTTTGCCTGAGGACATGAGAATCTGGTAGGCAGACTGGGAGTGCAGCTCTCCAGATGAGCTGGGAAGAAAAGGAGATCTCTACTTAGCAAGCAGGGCATCACTGCACAAAAAGGGGATACACAGCAATGCACATGGATATAAGGGAACACATGGTGGGCAGCCTAAACCACCCCAACAGAGTCCACCAGTAACATGGGAAGCCACTAGTTCAGGTACATGGCCAGGATCAAGGGTTAAATGTTTTAAATGTAACCAGTGGGGCCATATAGCATACATATGTCCATGGAAACAAGGTGGGGCAAAAGGTGGGGGGCGCAGCAAGTGAGAATAACAATATGTCATTGGTAGGTTGTCTGGAGACAACAGGGGTACTAGACTATTACCAGAGTTTATATTCAATCTTAGTGGATGGAAAACAGTCCACTGCTAAGAGAGACACAGCCTCTGATATAACCATTGTGAAGCCTGCAGTAGTTTAAGAGAAACAGTACTTGTTTGGGCAGTCCACTCCAGTCAGAGCTTTAGGAGCAACCCCATTCCAAATGTCTTTGGCCAGGATTCACACTGACTGGGTGGGTGGAAAAGGAAGCAAGCAAGTAGGTGTGTTTGAGGATATCCCTGCAGATGTCCTGATAGGGAATGATTTTGATAATGCAGTACCTTGTGTGCCTGCATCTACATGGAGGCAGGCTTGGAGACAGACATGTGGGTCTGGTAGCCAGGGGAGACACAGACAGACCCCACACCTGAAGCCAGGGCTGGTGAGGTGTCTATTTCAGGGAGGGAGCTATCCTATAGCAGTGAGCCTGAAGGTAAGCCACAGCTGCTGGTAGGTACTGATGTTCCCTTGGACAGAGTGACTGCAAGGCTGGAGGTGAGTGATAGTACCCAGGCTGACAGTGAGGCACCACTGTCAGAGGATACCAGACTTCCTGTGGAAGTGGAGCTGGGAAGGGTCATAAAGATAGAGTTGAGACAGGCTCAGATCTTGGACCCTACACTGAGAGGTTTGAGGGAGGTAGCTAGGGAGGCATCTGATTCTCAAGGAAAAAGGAAGTCTGTATACTGGAATAAGGGGTTACTGTATAGAGAATGGACCCCTGAGGGAGGGCTAGAAGGTGAGGTAATACAGCAGCTGGTAGTGCCTAAAGCGTACCATTTGGCACTTCCAGCCATAGCCCATAACATTCCTCTTACAGGTCATATGGGCATAATGTGTACCAAGGGACATATTATGCAGAACTTTTATTGGCCTGGGATTGCAAGGGATGTAGCAGAGTACTGCAGGACCTGAGAGCAGTGCCAAAATGTAGGCAAGGCAGAAGATAAGGTCAAAGTTCCTCTGATGCCTTTGCCTGTGATTGAGCAGCAGTTTCAGATGGTAGCTATGAATATTGTGGGGACTCTAAGTTTATAAAATTCCATAGGGAAGAAGTATATCTTGGTGTTGGTAGATTATGTTTCTAGATAACCTGAGATGGTGGCCCGGTCATCCATTGAGGCATAAAAGGTGGCAAATGCTTTGTCAGTGTGTTTCAGAAGGGTAGTTTTCCTGAGTGAAATACTGACTGACAGAGGTGCCAACTTCATGTCAGACCTGCTGGCTTGTCTGTGGGAGCACTGTGGGTTGAAGCACCTAAAGAACACCTCCTACAATCCTCAGAGTAATGGTCTTGTGGCGAGGTTAAACTCTACACTAAAGACCATGCTACAGGCATTTGCAGACCAGTTTAAGAGAGAGTGGAACAAATATTTGCCCCATCTGCTGTTTGCATACAGAGGGATACCCCAGGAATCCACAGGTTTTTCACCCTGTGAGTTGCTGCATGGGCATAGAGTAAAGGGGCCTTTAGATTTGATTCATGATAAGTGGGGGAGTGAGTGTGAATCCCATAAGGAGTCTGTTGAAGCATATTCCTAAACTTCAGGACAAGGCTTAGGGAACCCATGGGCTTGGCCCAGGAGAACCTGGCAGGAGCCCAACAGCAGAAATGAGTCTGGTATGACAGGAATGCTTGAGCCTGAGAGTATACTGTGGGACAGCAGGTTATAGTACTCATTCCTGTCAGACACAATAAGCTGCAGGCAGCTTGGGAGGGACCCTTCAAAGTGGTAAGGAAGTCCAGTGATGATAACTACATGGTAGGACTGCTAGGCAGAAGACAGGGACACAACCGGCACCATATTAACATGATGAGGCCTTATCATGATAGGGAGGCCCTTGTCAGAGTATTTGCAGCGGGTGGCAGGAGGAGTCTGACAGGGCTCTATGGATACATTGAGCCAGCAAGCAACATGCCAAGTTATTAAGGTGGAGCCTAGGGTTGTAGGCATATGACATGACAATGTAGCACTGTTGTGGGGTCAGCAATGACAATGTAGAATGGATCTCAGAACAGGGTATGGGTTAATGTGCTCCCAGATAGACTCATTTATCTCAAGCCAGGTTTCTCAATGGTCACTTGAAAAACTAGCTTGAGTCTTCAAACAGGGGAGAGGGGAGAGATGTGATAATGTGAGGTATTGCCAGATATGCCAGGAGAAGTAGCGCAATGGATGTGTGGCATATCCCAGCATATGGAGTTTTGTAAGGAATTGTATGCCATTTGTATATCAAACTGATTTGTACAGGTGCTTGTGTTAAATATGTATTTGTAAAGCTGCTTGTGTTAAAATGTACCAACAGTGAGTCCTGCTGGACAGAAAAAGAAGTATACCTGTATATGAGATTGTTTGGTAACTATTAACATTAATATATTGTAATAGAGGATACTGGAAGAGAAGATGTTAATCTCAGTCCAGCTAACTTTGAAAAATAATCTGAAATCAAATTACTTAATTTAGGCCATAAAGATTGTATTTCACAGGTCTCAGTACAGCTGGAGACAAAAAGTCTGCACCAGGAAGCCATCTGTATTTTTTTAGGGGTGAACTAATTGCTACTCTGGAAGGGTGGAAGTTTGAAATTGTTTAATGACTTCCAGAAGCTGCAAACAGATCTTAGCAAAGCTGTGTGTGTGTGTGTGTGTGTGTGTGTGTGTGTGTGTGTGTGTGTGTGTGTGTGTGTGTGTGTATCATTGACACATATGTGCTAGATTCTGGTTCTGTTGCTAAAAAACAGGGTATTATCAGAACCAGAAGTCAGATGACCAGATGTGTGTGATGTAATTCTGTAATCCAGGACTAAAATGATGTTTTAATACTAGATGACACAGAAGTGTCAGAACTGTCTGTTTTTAAAACCTGACAAAGAAGGAAGACCACTCACCTACTTCATCTTTCCTTGCTTTAGTAAGTAACCAGGGAATAGTAATTATTTAGAGCAGTCAGGAAAATATAGTGAGATTAGTTAAGTATTGTTTTTCTGTATCAGTGTGAATCTATCCATCTGTGTTAGGTTTTAATATTTCCTGTGATGTAACTCTGTTGTTTATTGTAAATAGATATTTAGTATTTTTATCTTCTATTATTTATTATTAAATATATTTAATATTTTCATTGTGGCTGGTCTTTTAGAGAATATTTTAACCTTTGAGAGTACTTATATTCATTTTGTGATACTGCGGCCACTCCGGAAAGCCTTGTTGTTTGGTCAACATTACCATTTGTTTGTTTGTGTCTTTCGGCTTTTCCCGGTTAGGGGTCGCCACAGCAGAACTCCGGTCCGCTAATGATTGGCAGTAGAGTTTTACATGCTGGCTTGCCGGGCCTAACGCACAACCTTCAATGAAGGAATGCCCGTTCATGCATGTCGCCACACAGAAGACGCTCTAACTGAGATTCGAACGGGCAACGTCTAACTGTGAGGTGACAACTCTACCACAGCACCACTACTGCAGCCTAACATTACCATTTGTATTAGTATTAATTTCACTCAGTGTAATTGGGTACCCTGGCAAGAGCCTTAGAGTAGCTGGCTTTGGATTATCCTGGAGGCAGTATCTACCTTATAGTCTGGGCAGAGGGGTATGGCTGGTAAATTGGTCAGCCTTTTCCAGGTGTGTGTATGTGAAAATCAAATCTCAAAGAGTGTGTGTGTCAGCTACTTGGAGCAGGGACACAGAACACTGTTTTCACAGAGAGGATAGTGGACGATTTGACCTGGGACACTTGGCTGAGGACTCAACTCTACAGCTGTGCCAGTGGGGAGTCTTATTGGGGGCCCTGGATAGAGTGAGAGAGAGAGAGAGAGAGAGAGAGAGAGAGAGAGAGAGACAGAGACAAAGAGAGAGAGAGAGAGAGAGAGAGAGCAAAACCCAGCCCCCGGCCTGAGTGTGTTCCCTGTGTGCTCTTAAGGGAAATTGTGCTTGGTACAGAGAGGTATATCTGGAAATACTGTTTACATCTATTTTTCTTTCAAGTTAACATCCTTCTCCAGTGTCAATGGTGAGGATTCAGGCTCCTTGATTACTGGCCCAAAAGTGGGAAATCACACCAGTATTATTGGTAAATGTATTCAAAGAACTATTCTACAACTGATGCTACTTTCCTTGAAACACAAGATAAACATTAATCAACATAGATTCTTAGTTTGATGTTCATATTTAACAAATTTGTTAAACTTTGATATGACTTAAATTGATTCTTTTGATTGGGATCTGATTTGTTTAGAATTTTCAAATTCATTGATTGTGTGCCCCAGTATCATCAGCTAACATTAATGGAATCTTTATTAGGTTGATTGCCAAACAGCTACAAGATAAGAGATGCTAATTACTCTGATGAGACAGAGATAAATGTAGGTATTCCTCAGGGGTCTCTGCCTGGCCCCTTTTTGTTTACTGTTTCTATGACCACTTTTCTAATTGAAATGAATAGATGTGCAAACAAATTTGCTGATAATACTAAGATTAGATCGGTTGTTGTTAACTTGATTAACAAAGTACTTCTATAAAGACTTTGGACTCTTTGTACTAGTGGTCTTAAATCAATTATTTTAATGAATCAAAGTGCAGGATGCTTCATTATGGCAATAATAAGATCCTTTATTTATGCTGTGGATAATTCAGTCTTACCTGAGAGTACAAGCAGAAAAGATCTTAGTGTGATGACTGACAATTACTTGAATTTGGCCCTTGTCCCTCTATTTAAGTTAGTTGTGAAGTCACAAACTGAGTATTGTGTTGCTATAATATCACAAATAAAGAAGCTTGAAGGATACAAAGAAATTTTCCTTGGCAAGTTTCTAAAGTTAGGCACCCAAGCATACCTCTCAACATCTTAGCACAAGACATCTAGACAAAGCCTAAAATAATGGGTGGACAGAGGCCCAAAAACAGGATGAAATTTTAAATATTGCTCTTTTAAAGTTACTAGAATTGCATGATTTGTGTTAGCAGGCATTTTTTTGAAGGATATAAAGTCTGAAACTCAAATATATGTCATTATTTAGTAACTTCAGTCTTCAGCAATTTGCCAGAAAACCATAAATGTTATGAGGACTAGACCAAAAATATGAGGTAAAAGTCTGGACATTCTATGAAAATCTGGACAGTTGAGAGGTATGCACCTAAGATATAGATATAGACTTTCCTCTCTTGCCTAATATTTTATCTCATTTTAGTTAATCAGAGGTGATTTGATTCTGATTTTTAAGTGTTCTAAATGTGAGGTCTTGGCTTCAGGGCTAGGTGTGTTCAGTTCTCATAATTATGAAAATAGAAATAATATTTTGGTGGCATTA
Source organism: Protopterus annectens (assembly GCF_019279795.1). Taxonomy (NCBI): domain Eukaryota; kingdom Metazoa; phylum Chordata; order Ceratodontiformes; family Protopteridae; genus Protopterus; species Protopterus annectens. The sequence continues at coordinate 890,301,832 of NC_056737.1, forward strand.
CCAAATGTTGGTACTTTATTGAAAAGGAATGGCTTTTAGTGTAGAGTTGTAGAATGTAGAATTCTGTACCTCTCTTCATTAGACAATTTTGTAACCTATCAAATTTTAAAACGTTCTTAGATATCTGGTTTGGTGACAATGCATTTGACCCTCATTTTTTTGTTCTTTGGTTACAGAATCCTAGAATGCCCTAGTTGAGGGTCTGAGTTTGTTTTAAGCAACATTCACTTGAAATTAATTGAATGTTTTGATTTTAATTTCCTCATAAGGAGCATGGTGCCAATTCAAGGTCAATCAATGCTGTTCAAATATAGTTTTGGATTAAAAAAACTTCTAAATTGCAAAAAAACTATTTAAGGAGTATTAAAAGCATTTATTATACTAGTCAAGTACTTTGTGGTCACTATGACGTGCATGGTTCTTTCTGACATATTTGAGTTCTGCGATGTGCTATGACAGTGATTCAGAAACAGTGGCACTTAGTAGCTTCTTTAATATAACCACTGCAGTAATTCACCTTTGCTAGTACAATATAAAGCATTGACACAATTATGGATGACACCATTAACTACTGTACAACTGTGGAATAGAGTACTTTCAGTAAAAATTCTGTGGAGTTAAGGAAGGAGGGAGTCCTGCCTGATAAAATACATCAGCAGTAACAGCAGTCCCTGTGGTACATGCCAGTCATACTGAGGCAGATGTTGTGACGTATATGTAACTGTGAACCTAGGGTATTGACATGCACTGGACCATCTACCTGTGGCTATGGGTGGTGGGCAACTGAGTACAATAAAAAACTTATGAAGGACATATCACAGGGTGGTTTGGGATTTCATGGCTGTGTGCTGAGGGATGGCTAGGGTATATTCTCACAGAATGCTGTGCATAGCACTAACCGCAGTTGATAAACAAGTACATAAAGGGGAAGCTATAACCAAGGTTACAGAATAAAAATGTGAGGATTCTGGTCATAGTAGTAACTGTGGTTGCCATCAGGTGCATAAAAGACAGATCTGTTCATAGGCATGTTCATCCCACAGCATAACTTATACATGCACTGCTTGACATTTTGCCAAGAGGTGTACATGCACTGTCATGGCCACCTTAGAGAGGCAATGACTGAAAGAGTTTACCACTCAGCAGACCAATGTGCCACTGCAAGGCCTCTGCATATATGGTATAAGCCTACTGGGCAAAAGTACTAAAAGCAGATAATATTGGGACTAGATTTGACATGGACTGGCATAGGTTATGAATGCTGTGGGCAGCCATAATAGGTGTCTGCAGCAAGTGCAAAGAAGTGTTGCTGATTTGATACTTCATACAAAGGAAAAAAACAGAATATTGAGACAGGCATGTCTAAAATAGGTGGTGGACCACCAACTGTGAAGTGACTCTTGGAGGCTGAGGAGTTCTTGGTCTTACTCATCAGGCAAATGGAGCAACTTCTCATATCTATATGTAGACTAGATGTGGGGTTGACACCAACCACCTATGGGTTAGTCAGAGATGCAGCAGCCTATACCTCTCAGCCTGCAGCCATTAAAAATCTTAACAATGACCATTAAAAATCATAACAGAGGGTCAGAAAGAGGAGCAATTTTTATTTTTCACAATGGAAGTTCTTTATATACTAGACCCTATATAGTTAGTAGTACTTTGTATAGGCTTAGTTTATGTATTTAATAATATAGCAGTTTAGAGGTATTGCAGCAGACTAATGATTCCATTACTATACAGTACAGCACACGCCGCTACATTTGAAGTGAAAGAAAAACTAAGGCCACCGACATATCTACCTTTCCAAATAGTTCTGGTTGCAATTGCAATAACTTGCATAACAAGGCATGTTTGTCAAAGTATGCTGTAGATGTGTTTTAATGTGCAGTAATATGCACCTCGCAGGGAGTTAAAGGGCCATCTGAGAGTCAGCAGGCAGTACTGTTATTTATGTTTCTGTTTTCATAGGTCCCAGTAGTGAGAGGTGCAGGCTTCAGCACAACAGACAACAAACATCTATCAGTAAGACAAGTGTGTTTGACAATGGTGGATAAAATGCAAGTGACATGATCCAGTGATATACTGATACTGTTTGTGGCACTGCTGAGGGAGAGTTCATTAAGATCCTCCATTACAGAGGCTTCTGTAGATGTACAAGATAAGCATACAGCCACAGAAAGGCATGAAGGACATCTACCTGAGAATCCCTCATGAGCTCCACTGGTTTATATGTGCACACAGAATCTGGAATATGCACTCCATCTGAAGTGCTGATACCCACCAATTGGTGATAGATGCTGGGCGGTTGGGCTAGGTGATGCTGTAGCTCTAGTGACTATCACTGATATGGCTACAGTACTTGGCACTGACCAGTGGATGTTCTGATCAATACTCCATGCTCAGTTGGCCTCTGCCTATAGCACTGTAGAGATGGGTAGTGTGCTCTATGTGTGTGACAAACTGTAACAAGCACATAGTGCCATGAAGTATAGGCACAGGCAGCAGGCGATGCTGCTGCAGTCACTGATGGCAAATGTAGCATCAATAGTTATCTCTGTAAGACACATTGCAACTGCTGTCCAATCTGCTTCCAGGGCCATGGTTTCTATGGCTGTAGCCATAACTGGCTCATCTAGTGGCTGGAAAAAAAAAGGTCCATTCTGATATGGCATGTGCTCTCATGCTCAGGGCCAGCCAAGTCCTATTTCTATGCTACAGACTGCTTTTGCTTTTAAAATTGTACCAAGCTTATACCACTCAAGAATTGTTGAATTGCTTCAGTATTGCAGTTTGTCCACAAAAACAGTATGAAAAGTAATTTTTTTACCGACATTCAGAAATGTTGGTACATAAGTTAATTCTGGTATTGCATTGCCACTCAGTCAACATCTCCCAGTTGTGCCCTTTAACACATTGCATCCAGGGTGGCTGCCTTCTTTTCCCCACCCTAGCTATGTTACTGGCAATGGGCGGGTTCACATGTTAGTGTGTTGGCCACTGATTGTAGCAAGGCAGACTGTACAGACCACAGGTGAGGTAGCATCACAATTGCCTGTGGGCAAACAACCTGTTACTCACAGTTATAGGCAATGAATACTTCTTGGGGAACATCCTCAATCAGAGCCAAAACATGGTGTTCCCTATCAGGGTGAATGGATACAGTTCCATAGTTTTATCCCATCTTTGCAATGGACCATATCAAACCTTGATATGGTCAAAGCTATTAGTTACATCCTGGCAGGTTAATCCCACCACTGGAGGATGTAATCTCTGAATCAGCACGATCTCTAAGAGCACATGGTTGACCACTAATTACATCTGTAAGTTTTATGATGTTTGATGCACAGTGCGATCACACCATCCATTGTTCTACATAGAAGAGTGTAATTACACAAGCATCATTTATTTCTCTGTTGTCTGTTGTTATGGCCCATATTGCAAAGGTCTCTGCCTCAGATGTGAGGGTGCTGCTACATGTTCTAAAGTTAACTCTTTACCCTGCCCTTTCTGCTTCTGGTACAACTGGTATGGAAGGTTTTGCCAAGATCTTTACATGCTGCTCCGTTTGCATAATTCCATGTTATGCAGCATGGCACACACAAGAACAATATTGCTGCAGATGACTGTACTGTACTGAAGTATCTCTACTGATGTATGTAAGCAACAGAAGAATCCCTTAAGTAGGACAGACTCCTCCTCCACTTTATTATACAGTTCCAAATGTTTTGCATTATAGGTCATGCTTTGCACAGGCTGGGGGTTGTATGTGGGTTATGAACCAAGGCTGAATGGCTTATCTGTTATTATCTGTAGCTCACAAAAAACATTGCTTGCTCCCTGCTTGTATGGTATGTGTGTTTATGTGTGTAAAACACTTTACATAGCGAGTGTGTGTGTGTGTGTGTGTGTGTGTGTGTGTGTGTGTGTGTGTGTGTGTGTGTGCGTGTGTGCGTGTGTGCGTGTGTGTGTGTGTGTGTGTGTGTGTGTATATGTGTGTGTGTGTGTGTGTGTGTGTGTGTGTGTGTGTGTGTGTGTGTGTGTGTGTGTGTGTGTGTGTGTGTGTGTGTGTGTGTATCTCTGTGTGTGTGTTCTTACCAATCAGATGACCCTGAGGGAAATCGCTTTGTAGGAGGCCTACTTTGGATTTGAGCCAGATATGTGAAACATTCGAATTGGCAGTTTATAAATTAAATGTTGACACCATATATATCCAGGTATTTAAGGGGGCATTACAGCTCCTTTGAAACAGGTGGAGTCCTTGATGACAATGTGTGTTTAATTTATGTTTTTCAGGACCTTAGAAATATGGGCAATGTCATAAATTATCTGTATGGTGCTGGTTCCCTCTTATGCAGTTCTATGGACCCAGATATGCTGCAGCACAATGCTGAGGAACTGTTTTTGGATTTGTGAAGTTGATGCCTGTGGTATTCATATGGTTTCCAACATAGGTCTATGTAGCTAAGATGGTCCAAACTACACAAACTACACATAGCTCAGTATTCACAGGAACAGGTGTTGCAGTAATTCCCCTTAATTCTGGTTGTAGGTTACATAGATCAGCATGGTCCCTTGCAGTCTCCATGTCTGCATAAAAATGGTCCACAGCCTGCTGGGCAGAGAGCTTGTGATATGTCAGGCATTATCTGCAGCTCCTCTGCTGGCATAGATGGACATGACATGCAGGTGACTGATACTATATTCTGCTATGCTATCACTGCTGCTAATCAAAGCACTGGTCTCCTCGCATACATCATAATTCCCGGTGTAAAACTGCAGCACACCACATCTGTTTTATTCTGTTTTATATGCCGTTTGAATTGGTCCACCATTTTGGATGCCATCATTAGTATTTTAATATCATTATGCACTCATTAGCATTTGCTGCATACTGTGATATACTTGGGGTTGCCATTGCCAGCTTTTCAAATGGCTAAAGTGGGACACTTTTTTATGGAAATATAAGATTTTAATTAAAAACATACCATGGTATAACTAGTGTGAGTAGATGAACTTCCCTTTTCTGCCAAAATAAATGCTCACTCTTGTAGAATTTAAGTTGTTTTATTGTTTCATATAATATTAATGCATTTTTTGATACAGAATAATTGTTTTATACAGTTATTACAGGAAACATAGGCAACATTTTTTTTCTTAAAATCTGAGCATATTTGCCATGTTTCATGTTTTTTTTCAGGATGCGACTTCCCAAATAAGAAAAAGAGAGGGACAGGTGGTAACACTAGATATTCTGACCTTTGTGTGGCCATGCTATCTCTGCCTTAGAATTGCTCCCACCACGTGTTACCATTACCTGTGCTAATTTGCACTGTTTAATGCAGTAAAACACCAATGAATTCTGGCATACATTTCAAATGCACAGACATATATACCATTCACAAGAGGGAAATTATGGTTAGGGACCAGGACCACCCAGATTCTACAATCTAGACCGTTAGATTGTAACCTGATATTTAAGAGAAGACAAGGATTCTGTTCACTGGTAAAAATAAATGATACATTTATGTACTAGCAGAGGCAACAAGGAAGTCAAAAGCTATAAAAGTTTTAAAGGGTGAGTTCTAGCTCCTAAATGGCAATCTAAAGTAATCTTTTAGGAATTTGGTTGCAAAAGTTATCATAAGTTATAGTACCAGAGTTAATAGGATTTATAATATCTAGAAAAGCGTGAAATGTCAGTATAAATGATAAAGTGAAACAGTTAGATGAAAACAGACAGTGTGTCCTTAAGAACCCACATTTCACTAAAATTGTGCAAAATTATACTACTATATTCTGCTGCTGCTTTTTGAGCTAACACTATGTGCAGATAATCTGAGCAATTTTAATTTTCGTATGTATATAATTTATGATCTATATTTCTATTTCAGCTTTACTTATACTTTATTTAAATTAAATGGTTTGGGTCATTGCTTTTACACATCTCTGTGCCAGCTCAGGCATCTAGTTAACAGAAGACTGACTGAATAAATGAATAAATAAACACATAGATACACACATGCAGCTATTTTGTCCCCAGTTCCCCAAAGCATCTATTTCTGTATAGCTAGAATCCATGTGAATTGTCCTGCCCATTATACATTTTGCTCACCATTGTTTCCTCTCGAGACCCCAAGCATTGTCATGGCAACAATCATATCTTACCCTCTCCCTCAAGATAAGGCAGTCTGATTTTTTGAATATAATAACATGCATGCCCTAAAGCTAAAATGGTTTACCTTTAACAAGATACCAAACTGCAAACATTAAGCACTATAGTTTTAAATTAAATTATACACATAACCCAATCCTTTGTATATTTGTTACTAGGTCTTATTTAATGTAAGAAGTATTTCACAATTTTCCTTGTAATGAAGTAATGATTATGGCAACTGTCTGACTTAATGAAATGGAAGGGAGCATTGTGGACATACATGCAGACAGTTAAAGCAGCTGGGCTGCCTTGCCATAATTGCCAGCTGATGATTATGACAAATAATTACCAAATACCTAAGACAGGACTATTTGCACCAGTAAGCATAAAGTAAGTAGCATTATATGCTAATTAATCTTCTTGGAAACTAACAGCAGAAGCCACAATTGTATAGCTATCTAATGTAGGAATATTGAGAAATTCTGTTCATATGAAACATGGAAATAGTTTGAGTCAGGTTACATTATGTACATTTCTAAATAGGAGTTGTCTCAGAAAGAGAAAGGAAAAGAACTATCAGCAGACCTGCTCCCCGCTGAATATCTTCAAGAAGCTGCAGATGTATTAACATATCCCATTTCAAGATTAATCAACAGAACCATCTTGGAAGCATATATCCCCTCCAGCTGGAAACTTTCCCACGTTATTCCTCTTCATAAAGGGGGTAATTCCATTGAACTATCAAATTACTGGCCTGTTGCCATTCTGTCACCTCTGGCTAAAATTATGGAAAAATGTATCCATAAGCATCTCTTACACTACCTTAATCTGAACAATCTCCTAGCCCCCTCTCAGCTTGGATTTAGATCCCACCATAGTACAACCTCAGCCCTTCTTTCCTTCTCTCAGACAATAAATCAAAATCATAATAATAACAAGCTCTCCTCTGCCCTCTTTCTTGACCTATCCAAGGTGTTTGACATGGTAAATCATCAAGTACTCCTATGGACACTAAAAACGCTTGCCATAGATAACCTGGCAATTCACTGGTTTCATTCCTATCTAAGTGGCCAACAACAAGCTGTGCTATGGAGGGATAGCCTATCCTCCTTTTGCCAGTCACCCTTGGAGTGCCTCAAGTGTGTATACTAGGACCGCTCCTATTTTCCATCTTCATTAATGATCTCCATACAGTCATCTCCAAAGCAACCTGCATTCAATATGCAGAGCACTCTACCCTAATCTGTTCTGTCACCTCCCTGATAGACTTACAGACCTTATCCCAAAATACCTTTAACAAAGTTGAAAGCTGGCTCACTGATCGATATCTTGTATTAAATCCAAATAAAACAAAACTGTTACTCTTCACCCCCACTCGGAAAGTCCCTGTGCCATCATTTACCATAACATCTAACAATGGCACCATAATTTCCCCAGAATCTACTACAAAACTATTAGGTGTAATAGTCGACAATAACCTTAAGTTTGATGCCCACTTGAATAGGATTCTCTGTTGCTTTTTTAAAGCTGTCTCGCTATGTTAAACCTATTTAACATAGCGTAACAGTTTGTAAAAAGCAACGGAGATCTTGCTTTCCCCGTTGCTTTTGCCCACACCTCTGATGTACTGCGTAGGCATACGCATGCGCAGTACATCAGAACTGCCACAGAATTCCAGACAGCTGCGGAAGAGCAGCAAGGAGGCATTATACAATGCCATTATTTAAGAAAAGTAATTATTTTTTTTTCTTAAATAATGTCATTGTATAATAGCAATAACCCACTTCTGGGTGTGGGTAATGCTGGATTTACCCATGGTTGACTTTGTTTGGCCACTCGGGCTTCGCCCTCATGATCAAACCACACCAACCGTGGGTAAATCCAGCATTACCCACACCCAGGCGTGGGTATTGCTATAATAAACTTGGCTCTTTATATAGAATTAAGCCATTCCTAACCCCAACTGCTAGGACAGTGATTGCCAGAACACATTTACTATCAACTCTTCTTTATGCTTCCCTGATTTATACAAACCCAAGTAAATCTGACCTCAATAAATTCAATAGTTGCTATAATAATATAGCCAGATTTGCCACAGGTTCAGCATATGGAACACACCACTGTCTTAACCCACGATCCCTAGGCTGGCTAGAGTTACCCTGTCAACTTCAGTATACCCAATTAATAGTTGCTCACAAAGTCCTCTATCAGCCAGAAAGCACACCCATACTCAAAAATATAATGACCCCCTACAGTAACCTAAAAACACTCCACTCTTCTAATAAAATGCTAGTACAAACTGTTAAATCCAATAACTTAGCTGGTGAGTCATTATTTTCCAACTCTGTTGGCAAAATCTGGAACCTACTCCCTGCTGAACTTGTAGCAGTCCACTCCATAACCCAATTTAAAATGCCTCTCAAAACACCTAAAAATTCACTGGTTGTGCCCCTGTACAAACCCAGACTAACATACTCACTATTCACTTTGTATTACTATATTCCCTGGCTACTTGTAGAAACTGTCTTATAATAAGTCTGAAACATCATCTGTCTCACTCTAATGTATTGTACTACTGAATGATATTCTACCTTGCTCAGCTTTGCACTACTAAAAATGTTTATGTTCTAATATGAAAATTAATAATTGCAAAGATTTTATGTATGTATTCCAACAAATCTGGAACATGTATCTATATGTAATTGTATAAAAAACTACAACTGTTAAGTCTTTTGTATCTATGTACATATGAAGATTTTCTCCCTGGGGCTCTGCTGAAAATGGACCTCTATCCAGTCAGAGTTTACCGGTTAACAAATGTAAAATAAATAAATAAATAAATAAATAAAATAAATAAGTTCAGAAAGTGCTCAATTTCAGCAAAGTAAAACTGAAGTGTTTACACTTATGAAGAGAGAATTGAATAATTTGAGGCATGCATTTCATTTAATTTGGTTTGCAGAATGTGAACCTTTAGACATAACAGATCATATCTGCAGTGTGAACACAGTGGGTAGGAAGAAATAACATGCTAACTAATCTATGTAAAAAATTGCAATATTGTTAAGAAACTGCATTCAGTAAAACTTCACAACCATTAATTACCATGAAAAGTGCACTCCACAATAATAAGAGCTCAGATTCATTTGTGTTAAATACTTTCAGTTTTATATGTCTTCTGAACATGGGCATTTTTAGAAAATGTAAAAAAAAACAAAAACAAATGAACTGTGTAGTTTAAAATGAGATTTATTGCAAATCAAACTGAGTACTTAAATCTGCAGATTATTTTTAACTTGTAATAATAGTTCCTGCACAGGATGATTTATGACTGTCAGAAAAACAATCATTTGATCCAGCTGTGGAAGAGAAATTTTGATAAAAGGGAACAGTAAATCAAAACTTAATGATGAGTACTTAAGCATCTCCTTCAAGCAATACCACAGATGTCTCATGTATATTATACAGTAATGATGAAAATGTTAACACTCTAGTTATTCACATGTATTTAAGAAATGAATGAATATTCTTTATTTTGCATTGCTACAAATATAAACTATGCACCAATATAACCCAAAAAGAAAGTTTCAAGGGGACCCAAGTATGGCTTTCCCAGTGATGAAAACCTATGATAAGATTTAAAGTAACCATGCTAATTTAAATTAATCCTTGCCTTTGCTTATATATTCAAATAATTCATTGTGATTGTTAAGAAACACAGTTGTTGCTTAAGAAAAGAATAGAAAAATTAATAAATTAAACTCCTGATTGACTATGGCTAGGGATCAGTAACATTTCACTGTTCATGCTAATTATCTAGTGATGGTTGGTTGATTAGTGCAATGATGAAAAAATGTGACTTGGAGACAGTCATAGGTGCGTTAAAAAAAAAAAAAAAAAACGTCATCAGGACAGTAGCATGCATCTGATTCAACACTAGTGCTGTCAGACCTGAACTCATTATTGTTTTCCCTAGCAGTCCATGCATCATGTTATCAAGGGCACCCTCTACATGCATGTGTGCATGCGTACACACACACACACACACACACACACACACACACACACACACACACATGCATCAACAGACAAGATGCCTCACACTCAGTCATAGTCACAGAAACAGTCAGCCATATACTTACTACACAGTTCAACATGCAAATACACACATAGCTACATAAGCACACACATGTACATGCAGACTCTCGAACCTTTACCTACCCCACCCACTGTGAAAATCTAAGAAGTCTCACAAACAGATAAACAGACAGACACAGACATAGACACGCACTCACATCCACATACTACTCACATTAATATCCTGTTTCCACATCTTTGCTGAACTGACCTGCACCATAAGCACTCCTGTAGCAATAAATGGATTATTACTTTGTTTTATAGCAATTTCTTTTCCTTCTAAAGTACAGTTTTACTCAGCCCATACAAATCAGGAGCCATAGACATTTAGAGGGTACACAATGTAGATAATTAGCATCAGCGACTCCCCTCGACTGTTGCATTAGCACGTGGCTTTGCCTGTGAAATCACTCAATACTGAGAGGAAAACTTCAGTGGCAGGGGAGTCTATAATAGGAAAGACTTAAGGTCATGAGGAAGCCTTCTGACTTGAGGCTACTGCATCATGCCAAGCCTTTCCAAGTCCCAGGGTATGACAGTTTGCTTTTATTGCAATGAAAAAGCTGTTTGCTATTTTTACATTTGGTTATTTTAACAGTGCATAGTTTCTTCATTTGGTTCTGTTAAATGTGTACCATTTCTTTAGTATGACGTAAGGTTATATGTGACTCTATCTTTCCATTTTGTTTTAAACTTGGCTAAACAACCTGCTTTTTCTTTTTCTCTTGAAGCACAGTACTTATGCCTAGCTGTGAGTGTGAGATAAGAACTGTTTAAATTTTTATATCTGTTTTTAAGTGCAAGGATTTTTCTTTGAGTAAATGCTTAGATTTTTTTGTAAAACAAACCTTTCTCAGTAATACTGACAGTTTTACTATATATGGTTTCAGCAGGAGAAGATTTTGATTGCACTCTGTAGTAGCTTAAATATTTTTCACTGTAAGGCGTTGGCGATGGATCCTTTCAGTTAAAACTGGAACAATTATTATGTTAGTATTAGGTACGCTTTCTCTAAATTCCCCACAGTTGAAAACAGAGAAAATGTTGACTATTTGTTTGCTGATTAATTGATGCCATTACAAAAATGTATAAAGCTACATTTATGTCATTACCTAAGGTATACATACTTGCAGAGGGGCAAGTATGTGTAAGGGAAATTAGAATTGCACTCTTGGCACTTACTACTTAACTGTTCTAACTCAGGTTTATAGAATACCAGTGAAAAGACAATATTTTTTTCCAGAATCATTAATTCATCAACTCCTTTTTTCCCATTTTCTCCATGGGTTTGAGATGTCATGCCACTTTTCGCCATCACTCCCTGTTCAATGACTCTCTCCAACCTTCTTCAACACTCATGTCTGACTGTCGCAGGTCTTCTCTCACACAATCCATCCACCTCTTTGCTGAATGCCCCCTTTTCCTCTTGCCTTCTACCAGTCTGTCCCAAATCTTCTTCACCAGATTGTCCTCTGCTTTCTTGCACATGTGCCTGAGCCCCCGTAATCTGGTCTCTGATATTTTCTGTAATTGGTACTACTTTGGCTTTTGCTCTTATATCCTCATTTCTTCATCTATCCCACAGTGGGCATCTTACCACCCACACTTCATCTGCATCACCTCTAGCTTCGTCAAGTGTTCTGCCTTTACTGCCTAGGTTTCTGTACCATACAGTAGTACTGGTCACACCACTGTTTTGTTCAGCGTACTTTTTAGCTTCTTTGTCATTCTTCTTTCTCTGTACAGGATATGAGGAGTGCCTGGGTCACTGTGTGCCAGTTGACTGCAGCCCCTCTTATTCTAGCATTTGCCTCCTCATTCAGACTTCCCTCCTTCTCAACCAGATACTTGAAGTTGTTAACCTGTTCCACTGTTTTCCCTTCCATCTCAAATTTTCAGCTTCTTCTGATTTCCCTCATTTGCTGCCATGACTACTGTCTTACCTGTACTCAGTTTCATCCCATGTGACTTCAGTTTTGCATTCCATTCCCCTACCCTTTGCTGCCATTCTTGCTCGGAGTCTGCCTATAATGCCACATCATCTGCATAATGGAAATTTGTTGACCTGTCCCCTCTGACCTGTTTGTTAATATAGTCCATCACCAGTATAAACAGCAGTGGGCGCAGAGATGAACCCTGATGCACACCCGCTCTCAATGGCAACCCCTCTATAAGACCAAACAGGGTCCATGTGCATAGTGTTTCTGAGACTTTGAATCACTGCAGGACTGCCCAAATTAGCTTTCTAGGGACCTTGCCATATGCTTTCTCCATGTCTAGCTATGCCCAGTTGGACTCTTTCCTCTTCTCTAGCTGATTCTTAACTATCTATCTCAATAAAAATATTGGGTCAGTTGTGCTGCATCCTAATGTGAATCTTACTTTCTATTATTCTGCGTATTTGTTTATCAATCACCCTCTACAGTATTGTCATGGAGTGTGATGGGAATTTGATACCTCTATACTGCCCACAGTTGTGAAAGTCCCTTTTGTTCTTGAACACAGGCACTAGAATGCTTATTCTCCAGTCATCTGGGACATTTATTTCACTCCATACTGCAATGAGTACCCATAGGAGACATTTTGCCCTTATCTCACCCAACATCTTCATTATCTTTGCTGTGACCTCAGCTGAGCCCGCTGCATTCCTGGACTTAATTTTCCTTCAAGTTGTTCTTACTTCTTCTAGGGTGGGATCCTCCTCTTCTCTCACTGTAGGCTGTATCTGGAGCAGTACAGCTTCTGTAGGGTTTTTATCATCCAGAAGCTGCTGGAAGTACTCCTTCCATCTGCCTTTGATGTCCTGTGGATTGGTGAGCAGGTTGTTGATGGCATCCATTATGAAGAGTGTCTGACTATCATCTTTATCTTTCTGTCTTTGCCTTGCAATTTAATACAGTTTCTTTGTGCCATCCACTGAGTCACTTTCCAGAAGTTGATAGAGTGCCTCTGATGCCTTGTTCTTTGTTATTGCAAATGTTCTCTCAGCCTGTTTGTTAGCCAACTGGTATTCATTCTGAGCCTTGTCTATCTTTTCTAACTCCCACATTTTCCTGCACTCCTTCTTTCTTTTGATGACTTCCTAGACCTCTGCATTCCACCACCAGTTTTCCTTTTGCACCTAATTTCCATACCTGGCTTGGTCACATGTCTGTTCTGTAGCCCTTACACATGTTGCTTTGAGGCATTGCCTTTCTTCTTCTTCAACTCCACCTATTTCCTCTTCTTCTTGAGGTGCTAGGGCACTGAGTAATTCTTTGAACTGATGTGCTTTCTCTCCAGTCAAATTCCAGGCCTTCAGGCTAGTCTCCATTGACTTTAGAGCTTTCTCTGACCACTATTTGCAGCTGATTATGGCAATCAGTGGTTTATGCTGTGGGCTGACTATTTCACTGGAGATGACTTTGCAATTGCTGATTCTACCTCAGTACCCTTTGCTTACTGGGAGGAAGTCTACCTGAGTTGCATGTAGGCCACTTTTTTATGTGATCTTGTGACTGTCTCTCTTTCTGAACCATATATTGGCTATCATCAAGCCATTTGCCAGACAGAAGTCTAGAATGGCATCCCTGTTCCACCACCCATGTGGAGCCAGGCAGTCCTATATCCTGTTCTGTTTGTCCCAATATGTGCATTCAGGTCACCCATTATCAACAACAGTTCCTGTTGCCTTGCTTTATCTAGTAGGTCCTGCAACTGCTGTCTGAATGCACTCTTTTCCTCACTATCACAAGCCTGCTGTGGGGCATAGGCTGTAATTATGAATACTGCCTACTATTACACTGGAGTCAGACTGCCATGAGTCTATTTGTAACTTTGATATCATCCCTCACTGTCTTCTGAAGCCTCTTCCTCACCGCAATTCCCACACCACTTCTAAGCTTCTAGACACTTGATCCGAAGCCATGTGGCTTTGCTGAACTGCTCTTCCACGTTGTCTCTTGCATACACAGGATGTCCAAGCCTCATCATGTCAGTGAACTCACACTGAGTATGGCATCTCTTAGTTCATATTTGGCAGGTTGATTGGTTTTACATCCAGCTTTCATTCACTAGAACTACCCCAGGTAACCCAAGCTGGGCAATTGGACACTGGTCGGCCAGTAACTTATTGACCCAGGATTCTTTGGCTTTATGGCAGGCACACACTGGCCAATAGGGGCAGATATATGGCTCCCACTGTTAGCATGAATCCCTGGTGTAAGTTGTAGTAGTTTGAGCCCTCAACCCATTTATCACTGGCAAATAGCCATGCTCATTTTGGTGACATTAGTAAACACAACCAGAACACATAGAGCTATATTTTTACACCATTTAGTGGCTAGCACTGTCCCAGCATACAGTCTGTGACCCATAGTCTCCTATCTTTGGGATAATGTGCACCACAGGAGATGCCTAAGTGGTTGGCCTGTACAACTCCTTCTCTTATAGGGGACCATGTCTGTGCTGCTGCCCACAGCTCTATTCTTAGGTGAGTTTGAGATGGAAACATTCAGCAAGTTTGTCAGAGGTGGGAGAAACCCCACAGAGATACAGGGAGAACATGCAAACTCCAAACAAGCATACCTTGTGCATGGGATGTGAAGACTTTAACCGTTATGTCAACTGGTCCTATGACTGATTATAATTCTGATGATGATGGGTGTAGGTGGCACAACATCATATATGGAGGGTATAGGGGTTGTCTCCTGTAGTAACACGTGTTTCTCTTGCTTGTTTACAGTTTTGGCATTATGTTGCTTTAGTCCTTATAGTTTATTCTTTCTGATGTCATTGTTATTTGCTTCCGTAGTCTTAGTGGGATTCCTCCACAATAAGGTTTTGCTTTTGCTGAAAAAGCCATTGGTGGAAGCTCTTACTGCAGAATAGAAGTATTTCCATTTCATGGATTAATTATTTGCTTATTTATTTTTATTTTTATTGTATACTCCCAGGTGACAAGCTCCCAGCTACTGGCATAAAAACTATTCTTCTCATCTAAGAGAAAGACTGAGAAAAAAAACATCCTGGCCTAAATGGTAGAGGATGCAAAGAAGTGCTTTAGATATACTTTTCCTTGTCATTGCCTCCTGGATGATTACATATTTGGCCAGACATTACACAATTTCATGTGACTCACAATGATCATAACAGTTCTAATCTTATCTTCACCTTCTGGAGTGACTGCAGGTCACTCACAGACAGATGTACAACTCTGTTGAAAAGGGTGATATAAGCCATTTCAAAAGAACTCCCTAACTCCCCTACCATACAAGCAGGACATCAGTAACTCATCCTTTACATGGCAATCTGTGGCCTGTCTGATTGCATTAGGTATTTTAAGACAGTGTAACAACTGTCTCTGGCTTACTTCAACCAGCTGATAGTACAACTTGTGAGAAATGTAAATATTTAAAAAACATGGAGGCAATCCTCTCACTTCAACCCACTATTGGTAAGGATCATACCTTTGCCAAACTGTGTCAAACACAACATACTACTAGGCCAATAACATATGTTGTGGCTGTAAAGAAAAAATTGCAAAAGCCTCTTAGAACTCACTGTAAAATATCTCTGCTTCTAACACACTAGGCAATACCTATTCCTTCACCACTCACATATACTACAAATCCACAGAGCTCACCCAAGGAGTCTTCAGGAAAGCAGGTCTAAGGCCATAAGGCCCAGTAAGTCTACTCTCACACAGGGTAATGTTTTAGGCATAGTTAACTCTGTAGTTAGACATACAGACTCCGCAATCACCAGATTGAAGAAGAACAGGGTGAGTGCAAGTTGTTTGTATGGCATCATGGTATGTTATGTTGCAAAAACTTTTTCATCCCTTAAACTACACAAATAGGACTATGACCTAGTGGTGGCCCATATAAGAGTGAATAATAACATAGCAACATATTAGGGAAGAGATCATGGGGACCATAAGATGCCTGGCCATATACACCTGTAAGCAGACAAACGTAAAGTTCTTGTCATTGTTTTCAAGCACTTAATAGCACTCACCTCCCAAATTTTACATGATAGTCCTGTATAAATTTGTGTCTTTCCATCCTATTATCAAGACTAGCCTTAAAGATAGTCAGACTAACTTACTCCATAGGATAGGCATATGTAGAGTTAGGAAACTATCTTTCCACAGCATCCTCTTTATTTGTTGATGCAGATTTAAATTCTTAGATGTGTGAAAATGATTATACAATGTAATGAGGCATAATAAAAAGCTGTTTTAAGTGGAAAATAAATATTTAATATATTTATTTGTTGACCAGGTAGATGATGTGGTCAGCTAACCCTTTTCAGCCACAGCCCAAACTATAGGAGTCTTTGAAACAGATCATAATACAATGTAGTACAGAAACTGAGGGAGATATACAGTTGTTTATAAACTATAATAGGACAAATACAGTCTTTTATAAATACAATTTAATTAATTACGATTAATATAGTCATTAATTATGTAAGACAATGAAGTTCAGTGTAAGTAAGAAACATTAGAAGAAAAATATCGTTATGTACCCAGTTTACAATTACTTTGGTGTTACCATTGCTGAGTGGTATAACTCATCATAGGGTGATCAGAACCATATATGAGGGAGGGTTTAAGAAGAATTGTGCTGCAAGTTAAACATTATCCCTAAAGCATTTGTGCGTTGTTTTACTGGTGAGGTAATTTCTTAGTCGTTTTTTTTTTATTTTCACTGTGTTGACACAGCTTTAAGTTTTATAGGAAGATGGTTCCAGGTGGAATGTCCAAGACCTGAGGAAAGCTTTTTTCCCCTCTTACAGTTTTGAAATAAGGCTGGATAAGCATAATCACCCTGGTTCTTTCTTAGTGAATAAAATTGCTCTCTAAATGGTAGTTTCACTCTTAATGATTGATAGCATCCTTACTTCCATAGTTTTAATAGTAGGCAGCTCAAAAGAAATAAAGCCCTATCATGACCTGGTTGCCAAGGTGTTTCATTACAAGTTCACAGTGGTGTGTGAGTCTGTGTAGCCAGTATATCTGAATAAAGTATTTTCAACTCTCTGTATTTTTGTGTATGGTAGGATGAATGAAGACTCAATACAGACTCAGTAAGGGTAGGCTGTATTCAAATGTAGATAGAAGGATATTTCTGGCATTGGTATTCCCGTTTTTTGCATTTAAGAGGTGAGGTATATTGTATCCCAGTCTGAGCAGAGACAGTATGCTGTTAGCAATATTGTCTGTATGAGTTATTAAACAAAGAGGTGGATCAAGTGTAATGCCTAAGTACGTGATATTGCTTTGAGAATTCTTAAATAAAACGTTGGTTAAGATTAATATTTTTTGACTTAATACAAGTAGCATGGGATTTTTTGGAATGTTTAGGTGTTTGTTAGAAACTGACCACTGGCACAGTCTTCAAAAACTGGTTTGCAGTTGTGCTTGTAGATCTGTTTGTGATTTATTTATGGAGTAAGATATCATCTGTGAGATAAAGGGTGGGTAAGTGTTTAGTTAGATCATTAATAAAATTATAGCGGGGAGGAGGACCTAACATAGAGCCTTAGGGTACCACTGTGTTCAGACTATCATTAACAAACTAGCGATTACAGGACAAGACTTAAAATGCCCTATCTTTGAGACACTGCCTCCAAAATTATGTCTTTTGGAGTTACAGCAGTAATAATTCATGGCTGACTCTTTCAAATGATTGAGTTATATTAACAAATCTCTTGTAGAAAAAAGACATTTATTCATGTTACAATAAATGCTGTTGGCTACAGACATTAATGCAGTTTTGATGCTGAAGGCAGTGTGAAATCCATGGTGGGGGTCTGAAAGGAAGACATAACTGCCAAAGTGTTTTAAATAATTGCTTACACAGGAGCTTCTCAAAACAGTTTATTATACAGCAGAGTTTGGTGATGGAAGAATAGTCTTTGAAGTCCTTAGCAGTAGGTATCTTAGGTGTGGGAATGTTAATTACATGCTTAAAGGAAGGAAGAACTATTCCAGCAATGAGCGAAAATATAGATGAGCGGTTTTGCAATGTATTCAACTGCTTTTCTGAGAAAAGTGTGGTGAGTAGTATAGAGCTTGGCTAAGGAGGCATTTAAGATTTCTAAGTAGTTTTGGCTGTTTAGCAGAGACTTCTGAAAAGTAGTAGGTGGCAACATGTTCCTCCAAAAAATATAACTTAGAGGTGGTTTTATTAGAACAAGAGAGGAAGTTAACTGTTATGGTTTAAAGTGATGAACTTAAAAAAGGATTTGCACCCTCTGAGAAAGTAGCACTTGTTTTGTTAATAGAATTAGTAGTGGGATTTGAATCTGCAATGTGTCCTGTTAGATGTTTTATTTCTGTCTCCAGAATAGTTTGGGTTTGCTTGAGGTGGCTGCCGGGTTTTATCCTAAGTATGGAGATCTAGCAGAATCTGTAGCTATTTGGGTCAATTTTCTAAGGTCCAGGTATGATTGGTGGAGTTAGCTGTCGATGAGTTCTTTTTCCATGCCTTCCAGGTTAGGTCTCACTCTTTCATCATAGTTAACAGGTCTATATTTGGTTAGGAGAACAACTATCCTCTGCAGTTTCTGTATGTGACAGGGAAAAGAGAATATTGGCTCTTGGAGAGGATCAAAATGAAAATATATAGAGCAGCAGTACAGTTCCATAATACTGACCAATTAGCTTTATTCTATAGAGGCGAGGTGTGCAGTCATTGTCCTGCCTTTTCACTCAGGAAAGGGTCTGCCTACCACTATCTGAGATGGATTTTCAGCAGTTTTGAATGTTCATGATGGAACGATTGGACAGTGGATACTGAAGCTATTAGGGAGGACCACTGCTGTTGTGCAATTATGCCTAATGTTAGCTATGATAAAATCAAGAGTGGAGTCATTAATTGTGAGGGGATAGAGTTAGGAGAAAACAGAGAAGGAATGAGATGATTCTGTAAAAATATTCTATAGCTGGCTGGAAAGACTGGATATGAATAATAAATAAGAAAAGCACAGAAGGATACAGCAATGTAGAAATGTATTGAAACAGGGAGATTTCTATTAGAGGTTGACACTGGGAAAATTACCAGTTAAAGGAGATATGAGCATAAACATCAGATGAATCTGTGCATTTCATAGGTTCATGAGTGATAAATCTATCCCTCCAGCACGTCCTATTTATATTCGTGCTAAGGTTTAATGTAAAAAGGATTTTTTTGATTACATAAATGCAAAAAAGATTTTTTGATTATATAAAATTATGAAAAATACTGAAATCTGAGGCATCAAGTATGGATGATTTAAATATAATAATTTATGGATATTATGTAAACACAGAGAAGGAAAAGAGAATGTTTACACAAAATGGTTACATGATTATGGGAAATTTTGGCAGGGTAATATGCAGATAAAAAGATATGCATATAGTGGATGTTATCCAAAAATTCAAATGGTGACGTGGAAAACAAGATGGGGAAGACATACTATTAGCAACTGATGTTAAATGTGATTTTCAGAATATATTTTCTCATTTCCATTTTTTCAGAATTATTGTTGTATAAAGTTTCTGAAATTATTATTTTAAGTTCCTGTTATTGCCACATTAAAGGATTTATTTCTTTATGTTTGTAAGTTTATCTTTATCTTAAATTGTTGCTTTAGGATGTTTTTTCAGTTAGTGGCATGCAGTCTTTTATGTTGAACTAATCTGCCATGAGCACAGGCAATCTAATATCTAATCCAACCTATGGGACTCCAGGAGTGCATCCCCTCCTGATGCTACACAATAACATCATCCAGCAACTTGGTGTAGGGATGGAACACACAGCCTTCTGATCCTCCTGAGTTGGTGTGCTGCCTGCTGAGTCAGTGACACTGCTATATATTCATTTTTGCCTGGAAAGAAAAAATGTTTTCTTGTCTTAGTTTGCCAACCACTGCTGTCATCTCTAAACCCAAAGTAAGCATTTTAGGATATTCTGTGTATCAGTTTAATTTGTACTGTTTTACATACACAGCCAAATGTCCAGAATAAATAGTTTTGTTTCATGCATATTTTAATACAAAATAGGTTTAATAGTACACATGCAAAATGTATAATTTATGTTTTTTTCTCTTTTTAATTTCTCCAAATGTTTAGGTTTCTAATACTGTGTCAAGAATGGACTCCATTTCTAAGTCAGGGTACTATTAAAATTCTAGAGATTAGTATAATTTCAATCTTTGATGCTCACCAAAAGTGCTCTTTTCAACACCCACCATACCCAGAATTCCCTATTTCTTTAGTTCTTATGGAGTTACATGCATTTGTAGCATATTCAAGTGTACCTGATTTTTTATTAGCCCTCTTCCTCATAATTCTGCTGGAATTATCTGTCTGTGTGCCTCATACTTTTGCTGGCATTATCTGTCTGTGTGTTGTCATACCAGACCTCTCTAGTTTCTGCATACACCTGTTTACATATCCTAATATTTTATAACTTTTTGTGCTTCTCAGTATGCAAGAACACAGAACGCTCTTATTACTAGGTGTAGAAATGTAAATGATTATTTTGACTAAATAACTATCTTTCTTGCTACTGCTTTCCTGGGTGTTATTATTGTATGATATCATGGGATTATAACCTCCTTTTCTGTAATTCTTTGTGTGCTTTCCAATGCTTCTCAGCTATCTGTATGCTGTAGTGTCTGCACAATCCCCATATCAACAGTCTTGATACATTGTTTTTTTTTGGTATACAGACCCACAGTCATGACTATATCACAAACAGCAACAATATTTGCTACTGTTTCTAATTACGTACTGCAGGACCTACATTCTGTACATACAGTCTGTATCTCCCAATTTGTCTATTGACTTTGGAAACTGATATTTATGCAATCTGTTCTCTTCAATTGCTGTTGATAATCTTTCATTTTCTGATTTAAATTTAACTCTCCTTAGCCATTCATGCATCATTCTTGATCAACATGTGGTTGTTCTAGCAATTCTCTTTACTTGTTACTATAATTGTGGGCTTTCCAGTTTTATTTCATTTTCTTCTGGCCATGCTCTTTATATTTGTTTCTTTTCTTTTTGTCCCTTTCTGTTGCCATTTGATTGTTTCTGTTTTGGTTTGAGCTCCATTTCTAGTTCTTCCCAAGATGCTTCTGCTAATCCTAGCAAAAATATCCTCTTAGACTTGTTTTCTTCATGGTTAAGACATTTCTAATGTTTAGGTCTGATGTCAACAAATATATATGCAGTCTCATGATTATCAACCTACACATATAGCCAATTTCAAGGAAGACCATACCTCCTTCAGACCAAGGGATATATAATCTGGCCATCCATCAAACAGTTTTCATGTTTTTTTTTTATCCAACTGATTCAATGGTTTTTGGGGACAGTCAATCAAACTAGTGCTCTCAGTTAGAAAAGGAGATGGTTTATAGCTTGAATATTATTCCTAGAAATCAAGGCAGTTTTCATATTTCATATTAGCTTTGAACTTGTAAAATATTCCTTACTAAACTTTGTCCTCATTTTGTCATGCAAGCTGACCCTTCAGCTCTTCCTAGACACTGTTTTTAGTGTACTTCGCTATTATCAGGATATCAACTATTTCTCTAAGCTTTTATATTTGTTTTCCCCTATTTTTCTTACTAAGTAACATTTGAAAAGCTTCATATTTAGACACTGAACTGATTAAACCAGTTAACAAAAAATAAATACATACATATATACATACATATTGTGGAGATGAGATTCATGTTCCACTGCAGTTTATAATTTCTTTTTTAGCCAAAATATGATTAGGATTGGCTTTGCATAGAAAACATTACAGTTAAAACTCACATCTTAATAGTAAAATCTGCTTTGCAAGCAATTAATCTGTGTCTGACTGACCCTAGCTATACAGCTTTCTGCACCTGGAAAATAAATGCCCCTAGCTCAGACCCTGATGTGTGGTATGCTAAAGGACTGCATTTCTTTCTGGGATTCCACAAAATGCAGCCAGATGATATTCCTTTTTTCACAACATTTAAAACTTGCACACATTGTTAAAAGCAAGAAAACTTTGCACTGAGGATTTCCATGTAGCTGCATTTTCATGGTCCCATTGTGTCTGAGTGCAAAGCAAACATGACAGCAGCAGCTTGTTCAGCAGCAGGGGTGGAGGGAATGACAGCAAAAGTGTGTCATAATGATAATAAATGGCACTGAAGTGGTGGGGGGGGGCAGAGTTCCAACAGTGCAAGGTAAGGGCTGCACAACTGCAACTGATTAGGAAGTACCGGTTTCTGTAATATGAAAGATGTAATTATTTAATAGATCAAAAATCGATTCATCTGAGGGCTATCTATAAAACTAATATGTCAGATGTAAGAACGACAAGTGATTGCTGGAAACACAAAAGTGTCTTTGCTTTGTTAGTTTCATTTATGTAGTTTTGTACTACCTAATCACGGGATATGTTATGTCTCAGAAGGTTTCAAAAATATTGCTTTTGTCTTGAAGTTCTGTGAGTACAGATTTTGTCCTAAACAAATACAAATGACATAGAACTGCTTTAACATCTGATATGATAAACTAACATAGTTATTATTGTTGAATGAACAGTGATTAAAAAGAAAATAGACTAACATGGCTATTATTGTTGAATGAATAGTGATTAAAAAGAAAGCCATAAGACAATCAAATTAAGACATGGCTGGGCTATTGTAAAAAAGGCCACCAAGCACTTTAATAACGATGAAAGAACAAAAATGCAAGTCAAACTAAGAAAATAAAAGTATTAACAATCATATCATTTGAAAATGATGATAACTTGTCAACACACACACACTTGGATGTATTTTGTATGCATGCATATCTTTCTGTCTGGGTATTGATAATATGGGGTATAGAAAATATAACTACTGACCCTAAGAGTAAGAGACCTTTTTATTAGTAAGTAAAACAAACATGAAGTGTTATCAGTGATCATGCCATCCTTCATCATAAAAATATCAGAGCTGATCCTATGAATAATATCGAGCTGTTCACAGTACTGTACACTGTGCAAACCACATTAATACCTTATTTAAGGATACTTTCTTGAAAAATTAGATCTTTTATACAGCTAAACTAACAAATACATTATGTGTGTTGATTAGCAAAAAGACATTTAATATTACAAGCAGCAAGGATTTCAAAGAATTCATCTCTGTATGCTTTGCAGCAAATCTATGGCACATCATATCTTTATGATATAAAATGAAGAAAAGCAGTCATTAATTCCATCTTTAAAAACATGGGTGACAAGAAATATGTAAAACAAACTGTCTATAATGGAGAAATGTATTAGATTAAACGTGGAATTAAATAAACTCATTGTATTTTAACCTACACCAATGCACATATATGTATATCACACATAGACCTAACAGTACTGCATATTTGTATTTTTATTATAATATAGTAGCAGCCATTGAAGCAAGACCAGTGGTACACATTATTTATGTAGATTCTTTTCAGTATATTTGACTCTATCAATCATACAAACCTTCTTGGTAAACTGCACAAATTGGGAATATCGTCTTAACTGGCAGATCAAATAGCTGCATGGTTAAGAGTTAGGGACTGGTAGAGGCACAGATGACATATAACAAGGTTCAGTTTTAAACCTCTATTTATTCAACCACTGTATATCAGATATAATTGAGGGGAGTACCATTTTATGTATCTTACATTGATGATATTCAAACTTGAAAGTACATATCCTGTATATTTATTTATTTTATTTATTTAACATTTGTTTACTGGGAAAGTCCGACTTGGAACAAAGCCAATTTTCAGTGGAGGCCCGGGGAGAAAAGCTCCAGACGTACGTCTTTAAAATGTGGAAGGAAACTGGAGGACCTAGAGGAAACCCACATGAATGCAGGGAGGACATGCAGACTCCACACAGAAGGTACTCCAGCCGAGAATCAAACTGGAGAACGTCTTGCTGTGAGGTGACAACGCTACTGCTCCACCACTGCGTCATCCAATATATGATTCTAAATAATATAATAGTATAAATGACATTAAATATTTTCAGTATACTTTGGAAAAGACTGCATCATGGGCAATGACTAATGATCAAAAATCAATACTAATATAAAGAAATACATGTGACATGGTAGAGAATTGGGATGATTTTTACTATTATAAGAGTGCAGAGACTTACCGTCATCTGGGTATGTTGGTGGATTGCAAAGTAAATCTTTATTCTGGTCTTGTGAGATCAAAGTTGTGCACCTGATCTGTTTGGGTCCAGATAGAAATAACTATAATTATAACAATGAATGTAGTTTTTTAACAAGTAGCATTACAATTATGAGGGTGTCAGTTTATCAAGAAACACCGCAGACATAGAAATTGTCCTTTCTTTGCTATAGAAGAATATGGGTAGACGTACGGGTCTATATCATATGAGCGAATCACACAAATTGTGAACTCTCATATCGAACATACCGGACCTCGAACTTCCTACTGGGGATGGGCACGCTAAACATATATTCCAAGTCCGAGATCACACTACAGTGGGGAAAGGGCAAATATCCCATTCTTCACTATACCGCAATCTCAGAAAAAGCACTTCGAGGTCCGGTACGTTCAATATTATGAGCATTCGCAATTTGTGCGATTCGCTCGTATTATATAGACCCAGACTTACTCATTTGTTCACAAGGGTAAAACTGATAACTATTGTCTCATGTTCCTAAGTCTGAATTGACATACCAGAACAGCAAAGTTAAAATTAATCAAGACATTAGTAGCAGTAAGAGATGGAGTTCATAGCTTTTACAAAAGGTTGTTGAAATTTAAAACAGGTTACTAAGTGATGTTAAACTGATAGTTTAGAGACCTTAAAAGAAAGTATTGATAAACATTCTGGTACATGTGCCTTTCCATAGCTTAGAAGTCATGTACTTTACTAACAATATACACATGCTCACACACACACACACACACACACACACACACACACACACACACACACACACACACACACACACACATCTATGATATGCAATAAATTAATTCATTTAATCAGTATTTTACAATGTTCACTTTATGACCTTTATGTTTGGAGACTCCAGGGCTTACCCTGGCATAAGACAAAGAATCAGTTCTGGAAATCCATAAAATAATGCACACACTGCTTTTTTATGAATACATTATAAATGATGGTAACTTCCAGAAGTGTAAGAACTGCAATATGTTCATTGAGAGTGTTCTGTTTGATGCTATTCTTGGCAACTGCAAAATATGCAAATTTATATTACTAAAATAAATCTTCTTAACAGATAACCTGTCAGAGAGCATAGAGAAGCACCTCGAAGAACATGTGCTGAGTTTATTAAGCTCTTTCTTAATAAAGTGTCAAATGGCATATCCAATGCACAGTAATCTCAGGTATATAGTCTAAAGTAAACACATTCTGTCGTAATATATTTATGGAATCATCATACTGAGGCATTCATTGGGTTTCATATTCAAAAACACGTGGGATATAATAACCTAGCCTGATGCTTAATTCAGTTGAAGACAAGCTTAACCAACTGACCTGAAAATGTACTGGGTACTGGTGGTGCTATCATTTATAAAAAAGAGATGTATTACATCACCAATTTAAGGAGAAAGTGAGTGTCCAATCTCTCTCAAGGACAAAGGACACAGTGCCAAATGACTATATAAAGATAATTCCAATTTTAAAGGACTAAGTCAACAGATAAAATAAAAATGCAACCCAAATTTTCTGTTTTTTGTTTTATTCCTTGTTGTCTGAAGATTATTATCTCACTTTTAATAAGTTAGGTCCAGTCATTCCTCCATCCTTTTGACAAGCACCAACTGGGAGCATCCAGTATCTCGGCAGCTTCTGGGGTTTTTCTGTCATGGCTTAACTCCCTTCTCACTAATGTTAGGTCCTACAATGTTCTACTTTTAGTGGGAGGACATACATGCGTCTGTACACACCCTCTCCAGGAAGTAACACCCCCTAGGAGATCTACTGTTAATACAGCTTGACTGAAGCTAAGCATATGTTACTTGTCTAACAGCTGCATGCCATTCTTTCATCTTCAGCAGAACCAGGTGCTGCAGCAGACTGAGTTATCACCCTCCAGCAAGGGTGAGTAAGTTAACATAAACTGCGTACTCCCACCCCTTCTGCCCAACCTTCAGTGCTTCAGAAATTAACTGAACTCATGTCATTTGGTCAAAGTCAGGGGTCCATCCTTTTATGTCATGGAGTCATGCAACTCAAGCTAATTTTTAGTTAACCATAGTTCTGATTGAGAGCAATCATTCATGGAGGGCTACAGTGACAGATATGCAATAGAATAACATAAGACTGTTGTTTATTTGGTGATACTGTACATGTGTACCCCCCTATCTGGTTCACGCAGATGTGAGCATAGCTTTCATTTTCCTCGATGTAGTGCAATCTCAGAGTTGGTATATTTAATTTGCAGGGGGTGTGGGGGTGCAGGGGGGCACCGTCCCCCTGCAAAAACATAAAAAATAAAAAAAATTCTCTTGGGTCATGGGTGTGTGGTGGGCAGAATTAAGGCAGCCCTTCCTACTGCGCAGCCGGTGGGGTACACATGTACAGCATTGTCATTTATTCTTACTAGCAATAATAAGAATTCTTACTAGCTTGTTGATATGGGCATCCAGATTCAGTGTAGCAGCTGCCTCATGTACATGGACAACCCTCTACTACTCCCACCTAGGAACACAATTTGTGAGAGATGCAAATACATCAAGTACCTAGTGTCATTACCCTCTCCTCCATAAACCAGTATATCTGGCACTGAGAAGGTTGGCAACATGAGCACCACACACCACACGTAGTTCACACACCTGTATCTCACAGCCAGTAAGGCCTAAACATAAACCCAACATATTAGTTATAGGAGACTCCATTGTGAGACACACAGATGT
Source organism: Protopterus annectens (assembly GCF_019279795.1). Classification (NCBI taxonomy): domain Eukaryota; kingdom Metazoa; phylum Chordata; order Ceratodontiformes; family Protopteridae; genus Protopterus; species Protopterus annectens. Next base: position 890,329,044 of record NC_056737.1, read on the forward strand.
GCCCCTCACCAGGCTGGATAAGGAGAAAGTCACGGTTAGTTGTTTGTTGGGTGCCAGAATCCACCATATCACCAATGCACTCAAGTCTCTCAACAGGTACTGTTATAACTCTGCCATAGTCCATGTTGGAGTGAATGACTTAAGATGTACCTCCCTGGACTATATGAAGAGAGACATGATCGAGCTCCCTGAGTATGTGTCCCAGGCAGTTATGTCCCTAGCCTTAAGCAGCATTCGACCATCACCCAGAATGATGCCTCAATACAAACAGAAAATGATTAACTTTAACAACTGTCTTAGTTTCTAGTGTCATTCAAAGGGGATCCAGTACCTGACAGCCTGGGATGACATGATTGACAAGCCATGATACTTTGTCAGAGATGACCTGCATCTGTCTCCCTTGGGCTTCAGGCTCCTGGCAAAGGCTCTTGCTTCCCCCACAGTGCCTTTTTGAGGCAATGCTATGAAGTCAAAACTACCAACATGAAAAATTCATCAAAACGTACATTAAAGGTTATGCTGCTAAATGCCAGGAGTCTAAACATGAAACTGCACTCATTACAAGCATTCTTAACCATGGAAGAAGCTGCCATTTGTGCAGTCACAGAAACCTGGTTCAAAGCTGCAGAGAGCACCCCAGATGTACCAGGTTACTCATCCTATCATTCATTCAGACCCCAAGCTGTGGGCAGCAAAACAAAAGGGGGTGGAGTTGCAATATATATAAAAGACATACATACCTCTAGTCTGGTCAAACAGTATGATGCACAGAAAATACTCCAGGTGCAGTTAACAACTGACAAGACCCCTATTCAAATCATAGGGAGCTACAGGCCTCCAACTCTAACTCAAGATGCCCACTCCACCTATCTGGACTTCTTGATTCTATCAAGATGCAACCCTTTACCCTGATCCTGGGTGACTTTAACTATCCAACCATAGAGTGGAAGAAATACTCATCCCAAAACACAAATGCCCAGAGATTCCTGATTTCATCAGTGCAAATGCCTTGAACCAGTTGGTTGACTCCCCCACAAGAGGTGAAAATATCTTGGACTTGGTATTAACCCACATGAGCAGCCACTGCAGCATCCCTATAGTGTCATCATCTCTGGTAAGATATGACCACAGAGCAGTCACTTTCGGTGCCACAATCTAACCCGGCCCTCCGCCCCAGCTAGGGTCAAACAAAAAAACTTCTCCAAAGCTTGATTACAACCTCCTGAGGGAAGGTATAAACAGCTGCACAGCCCCTCCCCTCCACAGAAAATGGCACTTATGTCCAAACTTACACCAAAGTACTATATGAGCATTTATATAGCTGGATGGAATCAGGAATACCAGACAGGCCGAAATTATCCTCCTCAAGGAAGAGTAAACCTGTCTGTTGGACATCTACAATATATTAACTCTATAATAAAAGGAAAAAAATTGCTGTCCAGGACCAAGAAGGAGCAGATGTCTAATTGGAAGCAATCTATCCTTAGCCTGAACAAGCAAATAAGAGCACTAGTGAAATCCTCCAAAACAATCTTCGAGTCCAAACTGGCCACATCTACTAAAGACAATCATAAGGCTTTCTTCACATATGTCTGAAATCTCTAGGGAAGCACCCAGATCTGCTTATAACTGGTGGTCAAGGACACCACATACACAAACCCTGTTGCCTGACAGGTTCAGTGAAAACTTCACTCTTCTGTCCCCCCATCAGTAAAACAGGAGATCCCCAGTATCTGCCCTCTTCCCTTATCTCTAGGGAGCAAGTCATCACTGCCCTCTCAAAGGCAAAAAAATACAGCCTCCATGGGACCCAATAACATCCCAGGCTGCATCCTACATGAACTCAGGCAGGAACCTTTATCACCATTAGACACCCTATTCATCCAAAGCCTGAGTACCTGCTTCATCCCAGCTGAGTGGAGGACAGTTACTGTCATCCCTTTGCACAAAGGTGGAGCATCCACTGATCCAGGAAATTATTGACCCATCAATTTAACTAGCCTGATCTGCAAAGCCATGGAGCAGATTATCATGGACCTCATTAACAAGGACATTGGCAACCTCCAGACACTTGATCCCACACAGTTTAGTTTTGGCAAGGGGAGGTCATGCCTGTTAAATTTGGTCGACTTATTCGAGACAGTTACCAAGGTCATAGACAAGGGTATGGCAGTGCACACTGCCTACCTTGACCTGGCCATGGCCTTCGATACTATTCCCCACTCAGGTATAATAGATAAACTCTCTCAACTAGGCATCAATCCATATGTACCAGATGGGTAGCAAACTGGCTCACTGATAGAACCCACCTAGTCAAAACAGGGGAAGCCACCTCAAGTAGTAGACCCATAACAAGTGGTGCATCCCAGGGATTAGTCTTGGGGCCTCTGCTGTTTGGTATATACTTCTGAGAGGTTCAGGCCAAGTCTAGTGAGCTATGGCTGACCAAGTTTGCAGATGACTGCAAGCTGGGTGCTGTCATCAATTCCCCTAGTAATGTGGACATCCTCCAAGAGGGTCTCACCCAAACAAATGACTGGATGTCAGAAACATGGCCTCAAACTGAATGCTAAAAAATGCATCATCCCTTTTGGAGAGAATGACATCCCTACAAATTATCACATTGATAATAAAGGACTAAGCACACAATCAGTCGTGAGTGACTTGGGAACCCAGGTTGATAGCAAACTGACTTTCGACCACCATATTGCCTCCATTGCACAGAAAGCTTTTTACATGGCCCACCTCATTAGTAAGGTATCTCATCCAGGGACAAGGTGATCATAACATCCCTATTTTCTTCCCTTATAAGACTGATTATTAAATACAGTGCCCCTTTTGGCATGTACCTCACAAAGCACATGCAGCAGCTGGAAAGAGCACAGAGATTCCTCACTCAGAGAATCCAGGGCCTCAAACATTTACCCTACACAGATAGGCTAAAAGCCCTATCTCTCTACTCAGTCTCCTCCAGACTCCTCTGAGGTGACCTTTGTCTGGCATACAAAGCAATCTCAGACCCGCCCTGATGGGACTGCTGCATATCCACAAGTCAAGTTCTACTCGAGTAACCCGCACGCAAGATCTCAACCTGGTCTGTGACATCAATAGGACTTGTTGGCAGGACAGATTTATGTCCCAGAGACACCCCCTTTTCTGGAATAGACTCCCTCTCCACGTAAAGTAGAGTACCTCATTAAACCTTTTTAAGCTCAACCTGATAACTGGATGGGGAATAGAAACTACACCTCTGGGATTCCATCTATGTCCCTGCTGGACAGTGGCATAGGGTGTTGACTTGTTGGAACATGAGCTAAATTCTTGGCTAGGCTTGTAAGGACCTCAGGGCCAATAACCTAGTAACTTCCTATGACCCTATGATCCAAAAAAGGCCAAATGAGAAAAAAGCATATTTAATGAGATGCTTCTTTCTTTAATGACTTTTGATTTTACAATAAAAATCATGATCATCATTTTACATATAAGGACATGGTGTCTTAATCAAGGGATACAGTCCCTATCAGTCTGGTGTGAGATGTTTGACCAATTTGACTTAGAATGGATGGGCTGCATTTTGGAAGTTCAGGTATTGAACTGAAGCCTTTCAGTACATGTGCCATTCTTGTAAGACTAACACAAATCTGATCTGAAACTTCCAATTATACAACTACATGTTGGCTGACTGATTGCTTGAAGGCAGGGAACAGTTTAGGTCTGAATATTAGAACCGAGATTTTAATTGATATATCTAACTGAGCCTAGTTTGGATTGGCTTAAATGTTTTTCAAATTTTAAACCTTAGAACTGCAAAATCAAGTGATTATTGATTTGTGTATAACACACTTTACAAAATGGTAAAACTGTATACAAACTTATCTTGCAAATGAAAATAAAACTGACAGAATTGCTATCTCACTCCCTAACTATTTGGATTCTGCCTTCATGGTGAGATTAAGGTAGAAGCCAATGCATTAGGGAGGGAGATAACAATTGCCTCTGTTGTATTTCCAGTTGCATGATAGAAGAATCTTGATTGATACCCTGAATGTGAGAGCAGTCTTCTATGAATACAGGCGCAGTCATCATTTTAGCTGGTTGTAAAAAGAGTTTTACATACTTTACTGGTGCTGTCATATTTCTTTGTTAATACAATTAAATAACTCCTAGCAAAGGTTTCTGAACTGCTCTTAATACTTATATGCACTAAACTAATCCAAACATGGTGTCTTTTTAAAAACACCATTTTTATTGACCTAAGATGACTATTCTGTCAGGTCAACCACTTAACTGCTACTTGACCAATTGTGCAATGTAATTTTATTTTCAGTTGAAAACAGTAAATAATTTCATAATTACCTTACCAACTGAAATATTTGTATACATACACACAAACATGCATGCATGCATACATACATTCTCCATGCCAACATCACAGTGACAAGAGCCCTGTACTTGCACCCATTTGCTTTTCACTTTTTATTAGTGATGCCCCATCCTCTCTTATCAATACTTATGATGACTATATATGAAGACAATCTTCTTGCCTAAGGAACAGTACAGATAGTATTGTCTTAGAAATGCTTCTGTAAAAGGACTTTAAAAATGATCATCAGCACCAATAGTGAATAAGGCAGCACGACAAAATCAAATGCAATGCTTTTTACACTCTGATCAAAGTCTGAACTGGCCTATCGCTACATCTCACTGAGCTTTGGAGTAATCCTATCACTCAAGTTAATTGCTTTAAGTATCTTGGTCATAAACTCAGCTGCTTGTTAAACTTCCACAACCATGTCATTATAAATTAAGCACTGACAAAAAGTTTTAACATAATTGAAACATGCTAACTGAATAACAGAGACATGGTTATCCATAGAGCAGAACATATTTACTTTCTAAACTAGAATATGTTTTTCATGTGTTTACCTTCTGTAACTGTCAGAACACTTTTTACAAAAAATTATTAGACATCTACCATTTTAGCACCTTATATGATGCATGTACCTATCATTGCTTCTACTGTGGAAAAAGCCTGAAATTGCTTTCATTTTGTGTTATTTTCCCATTATCCCTTCTTTAACTGTTGCATTGGTGTTTAAATATTACTTCTTTCTAAAGACAATCAAGGAGCTCCTCTCTTGGTTTCTAGCTGCCTGGTGATTTGTGGTCATGGATACTTGAGTGTCTACTCTACAGCTACTTGTAGCATATTTTTGTGCTTTACAAAGTAGTTCATGTTGAGCAGATACTAGTGTGTGGAAAAAGACCGAAAAACTATTTTTTATCTTGTGTTAGTTTTCTTCTTGTCCTTTTAAGGACTGTGGGCACAGACTGTGTTTTTTTTTAATTTTGATTTAATGCTTAAACCTTGTATCTTTCTAAAGATGGCTGCGAAACACTTCCTTGGTTTTCCTAGTAAACTTATGTTTAGTGACATGGCTACTGGGGCAACTGCTATAGCAGCTACTTTAGCATGTTTTCTGCTTAGAGAAAGGTTCACATTGAGTAGATGCTAGTGTGTGGAAAAAAGCCTGAAGCTATTTTTGTTTTATGTTATTTTCCTCTTGAGTACAGGCAGTTTCTTTTACTTTTGGTTTATGTTTAATCTTTTTGTCTTTCTAAAGATGATTGAGGAGCACCTTCTTACATTTCCTAGTTGCTAGGTGATTAGGTAGGTTTGGATTCTTGACTGTTTGCTTGGCAGCCACTTGTAGCATGTTTTGTGGCTTAAAGGCTATCCCACATCAAGCAGACTCTAGTGGTTGGAAAAAGCCTAAAGCTGCTTTTTTGTGTTATTTTCCTCATCTTTAAAAGGATTGTGTGGGGCCATGGTTTCTTTTATTATTGTTTTGATGTTTAAATCTTGCTTCTTGTTAAAGATGATTGGGGAATACCTGTTTTGGTTTCCTAACTGCCTACTGGTTAGTGGGTGTGAATAATAGCAGCTACCTGTAGCATATATTGTGCCCTGAAGACTTGTACTAATCAAGCAGACGCAAGATGAGTGGACATCTAGTGTTTTGCATCAGCGTGAAGATGCAAAGATGCATTTTGCCCATCTTTGAATGACTAGAGGGACAAGTCAGAAGAGGATTTAAACATTAGTACCGATAAATTACAGCTCTTTAAATTTTCTTTCATTCATTTTCTGCTGAAGTAAAGGGTTTTCTCCAGTATGGACTAAAGAGCTGACTTACTGAGTGCAAGAAGCTCGGTACATTTGTTCATTTCTGACTAACTTAGACCTAAAGTATTTTGATGTGAGATTAATATTCTTGGTGACTTACAGATATATGAGTTAAACGTACCTATTTATCATCCTGAACTGTTCAGACCTTTTGTGTATAACCTGGAATCACTGTGTATTCCCTATAGTGGATTAATTTATCTTTTGGGATTGTATCTTTGGATGTTTGGGCCTGTTTAAAAAACAACATAAGTAGTTATATTTTTAAATACTATGTATCTAGTAGTTCCCTTTTTGATCCAACCTCTGTGATTTATTCAGCACCCTCACATTAGGGGAACTCTGTACAGGTGGAAAAGACTGACTGCACATTTTATATCTGCACTCATATTAACTCTTTGCTGTACAACATGCATTGCGTATTTTACCCTTGTACATGTTTTACTTGTTTTACATTGGATTACTGGCAAGTACCTCATTATTTAGCATGCAAGTACATCGTGTGATGTTTGTTCGTAGTGTGAAAGAGGGAAAGAGTGATCAGTAACTCCAAGTCTTTTGTAATTGTAGTATACTAGGAATGGGCTGAAATATTTTTACAAATAAATACCACACTGTGATATGTTATTGACTATACCATTTACCTAGCAGTAGAGAAACATATGTAGATTATAAGGTAATTGCCTGAAGAATTAAAGAGATGCATTGGAGTGAGGCCAGTTACTGGTGATATACTATCAATAAACTGTACTCCTTAAGTTAATTATTGGTGATTGAAAGAGTATTTCACAAGGGACTGTTCATTTTTTCTTAAGTCTTTAGTTAGAAAATAGAATTCACTGACAAGGGACATTTTACTATAACTATTCATAGGTTCATATGTTCATAGGTATATACTAGGCTAATGCCCACCAGGGCATTTATAGGCCTAACCACGCAACCCCAACCAAATTGCATCCCCTGCTAACATGTGTGTCTTTTTGGGGGTGTACTGTATGTTTATTAGGAAGAGTATGTTAGTTAGGAGGTTGCTAAAAAGTTATTTGGGGGTATGTCAGTTAAGGAACATTAACTGACAGCCTCTGTCTATAAGAGACATGGGAGCCAGTCCAGTAATGAATTTATGATTTTCCATCCAGTGGTCACAGCTACATTTGAATAGGGTTAGGGATGGAGTCTGTTTCACATGGATGGGGAGCCTATTCCAATGCATGAGGATCCTTTGAGTCACATATCTGTCTTCCCAGCATGTTCTACTTATACCTCAAGCAAAGTTCAAATCCCTGGATCTGGTGGTTCTGGTGTTGCTCATTTTGTGGATGTGCAAAAGCTCCATTAGGGCTGGATCTAATGATGCTTTATATGTCAAGCACAGAGAGTCTCTCAACAACCTGTAGGAGACCGAGTATAGAGACAGGGCTCTAAGGTGATCAGTACAGGACAATGTTTTAATACCCTGGATTCTCTTGGTGAGGAACCTCTGCAGACATTCCAGTTGTTGCATATGCCTAGTCAGGTGCATGTCAAAGGGGGCATTGTACTCAATGATGGGTCTGATAAGGGACAAGTAGAGTGGTGCTATAATTTCCTTGGACCTGGATGCCATACACTTACTTATATGATGGGCAACGTAGAAGGATTTTCTTACTACCTTGGCTACATGTTGATCAAACGCCATATCACTGTCTACATATGTTCTCAGATCTCTAACTACAGGGTCATCTCTTAGGGGTGTCTTATCAATGGGTAGACATTTTCCCAAAATGCACAATAATGCACTTTTTTGTACTGAGTTTTAATATGCGGCTTTAGCACCAGTCATTTGTCTGTGTTAGACCCTCTTGCAGGATGTTACTGCTATGGGGGGGAACTTATGATACCTCCCAGTTTAAAGTAATTTGCAAATTTGGTAAGCCACAGGCCCTTGACATTAGCCTTGACCTCCAAGAAGTAGATACCAAGCAGGAGTGGGACCAGCATGGAGCCCTGTGGTACTCCAGTAGTGACCTGCCTCTTAGTGGCAATCCAAAGAGTTGTGTGGGGCTTTATTCCTAATTAGGTGAGTTTGTCCACAATACCTGAGTGGGGTATTGTGTCAAATGCCTTAGCCAGGTCTAGGTAGGTGGTATGCACAGAAAAAAAGTTCCAATAGAGCCAAAAGAATTCTCACAATCAAAGGAAAAACAGTAGGAACTCAACCATCCAATGTTTTATTAATGAATCCAAAATGCAAAAAGCAGAGCTTTTGAGTTACACAAACTCTCTCAATGCCATAAAAAAATTCACTCCATTAGATCTTTTATATTATAAGCCAGCATTTAAATTAGTCAACTGACTAATTAACAATTAATACACTAAATACATTAAAATTCAACCCTAAAAATACACATATATGAACCTATGTATAAAAATATAAATAAAAACAATAAAACACACAAATGGAACCTCAGACAAACTCTCTCTTCATTTTTAATACAGGTTTTACACTATTTCTTACATTTAATCCTGGAGGCTTATCAGCCCTAAAATAGCTTATCCAATTGTACTCAGCAACTTCAGTTTTAGTGACAATATCATCTCCCCTTATCCCATTATTCATGTTCTGTATCACTCTAAATCTTAATTTATGACTGTCACCTCTAAGCAAAATATGCTTGCTCAATGCATTTGTTTCCATTTTCCTTCTTTTCTCTGAAAGATGTGAGCTTATTCTATCTTTTAATTTTTGATTAGTTTTGCCAATATAAAAATGATCTCATGCAATACAAGTAGCAATATACACTATCTCTTCTGTAGTGCATGTAGCAAAGGTGTTAAAAAATATCTTACCAGTAATGGGATGTATAAAATAAGTCTCAGTATTTATATATTTACAAAAAGAACAATTAAGACAAGGGACAGTACCTTTAGAATTAAATTTCCTATCACTAAATCTGTTATAAGTTAGGTCTTTATAACACAGCATCTCTTTTAAATGTTTGCCTATTTTAAAGGTAAAAAGTGGTTTTCACCCACTCTTTGTCCTACTTTGGAGTTAGAGACAAGTATACACCAGTTCTTTGTAATTATAGATTTAAACATTGGTGTATGTCTATTATACTTTGCACTGTATCTAACCGAGCTAAACCCTTCCTTACATCTAGTTATAGCATTATCTGAAAAATAGGGTCTCTCCACACTTTTACATTGTTCTATAATATTTTGTTTATTATGTTGTACTAAATAACATGGCTAGCCCCTAGATTCAAAATCTTCAGATATATTATTTAACTCTGATCGAAATAATTCATCTTTAGTATTAAGCCTACTAGTTCTAAGCAGTTGACTCTTAACCATGCTCCCAAACACATGCCTAGGATGCATACTAGTATAATGTAAAAATCTGGAAGTATGGACATTTTTCCTGTGTATACTCATATCCATCCCATCATCATTCTTTGTCAGTGTAATATCAAGGAAATCTATCTGAGTGTCTGAAAATTTTAAATCAAATGTCAAAGAAGGTGTGGTGTTTTGCAACCTTTCAACAAAAGAATTAAATTCACATTCATTGCCTAGCCAAATAAGAAAGGTGCCATCAACAAAATGTTTGTAATATGCCAACTGAGGGTCCTTAAATGTTCCCAACATATAGTCATCATATACATGGTGCCTTTCCCAATTGGCTAGAACCAAGTTAGCATATGTGGTGGCTACAGGGGTGCCCATAGCCACCCTTAACTGTTGATGATATATCTGACCATCAAACAAAAATACATAATTCTCCAATACTATTTCAAGCATTGAGCACATCATCTCAATTTTTGTAGCTGAACACATGCTATAGTTAACTAAGAATTCTCATATGTGTTGTATTCCAATATCATTCGGTATAACGTGAATAAAGATTTTATATCTAAGGTTACAAACATCCACTTCAAATCTTTATTCTTAGTAGACCATTCATATAATGTTCTCAAAAAGTCATTAGAATCCTTGATATAACTCTGACTATAACACAAATAATTATTCAACTGATTTTCAAGATATTTTGAAATTGGTGCTGTAGCCCATCTATTACCAGAAACAATAGGCCTCATGGGCGGCACTTGCAGACTCTTATGTATCTTGGGTAAGCCATAAATAATCAGTGTTACAGGATTAGATAATTGCAAAAAATTATTAGTGTCCAAGGTTATAGAATTTTCCAGAAGTAAGTCATATAGATAATCTTACTTAACTGTAACGAGTTAATATTCTTCAAAGTACTGTCATCAGATAGCAAACGATAAATCCATTAAAAATATGGAGATTTATCCATAACTACAATTTTCCCACCTTTGTCTGCTTGTTTAATAATAATGCTATAATTTTTATTTAAACATAGCAAAGCTCGTCTTTCATCTTTGATAACATTAAAAAATGTATCTGTCTCACCACTAAAAATCAATATGTAATTCTTCACGCATATCATAAAAGGCTTTGGTTATAGGTGAATTATTTAGCACAAATGTACTTGCTAGTGGTAGTCTTATCCTTATAAATTAACTTCAGTTCAACATTGCGTACAAATAAACATAATTCAGTTAGTACATTAATTGTACCAATAGCTAAAGGTACAAACATTAGTCCCTTGTCCAATATTCTTAATTCATTAATATCTAGTCTATGCATGAATAGATTAACAACATTAGAACCCAGGATATTTACCTGGTGCTGTTGGTTTTGCGGTGTGTAGTGGAGCCTGTTCTCACATACTGTCCTACTTGAGATCCCACCTGTGTTCATGTGGTCGAGTGTGTCTGCTCTTGCAGCTGGGCCTTTTCCCTCATCTTGCTTTCTCCTCATCGAGACATCTGTATCTGTATAGGGAGCTTTAGTTCCAGAGAGTTGTGTGGGGATTTATTCCTAGTTAGGCAAGTTTGTCCACAATATCTCGAGTGGGGTATTATGTCAAACGCCTTAGCCAGGTCTAGGTAGGTGGTATGCATTGTTTTCCCTTCACCTATTACCTTGGTTACCTTCTCAAAGAAGTCTGCCAGGTTAAGCAAACATGACCTCCATTTGACAAAAATCAAGCTGAGATGAGTCCAGTGTCTGTAGTTGCCAACATCTTTATTGATCATTTCTGCTATAATTTATTTCATTCATTTACATATTAGACTATTTAGACTATAGAGTCTATAGTTTTTGGGGTCTGTTGATGGTCCAAGGGGGATAACCATTGCCATCTTCCATTCACTTGGTATGCAACCTATTTTGTGGCAGTAGTTGAAAATTGACTCAAGTGGTCCTGATAGATCTTTCAGGCTATGTAGGAGGCAACCTGGGATATTGACAGGCCCCACTGAGGTTGTATTTTTAGCCTTAGTGAGCACTGCTATGACCTGCTGTATGCTGGTAGTTGGGGAGATTATGCTATTAGAGAGTTCACAGGGGAGCATGGTTATGTTTGAGATGAATCTGTCTGTCAGCAGATTCACTAGGTCACTCAGATCAGTGAAGGTGGTACCATTTACTGCCAGTTCTGCACACTGCTGCATGTTGCCTCTGAGGTTTTGGACATAGCTGTAGAAGGCCTTGTTTTTAGCATAAGAAGCTATCTTGATCTCATAACTGGCCTTGCTCAATTTAATTAGTCCTCTTAGTCCTCTTAGTTTCCTGTTTAATTTTATTACTGAGTCCTTGTCATTGAGAGTTGTTCCTTCTCACTTTTGCTATGACCTTTTCTCCTTTTGCTATATACCCTGTTTAGATTCAGATTCCACCAGTGTGGTTTGTTTCTGGGCTTACTTCTGGTAGTATGAAGCCATTTGCATGCTTCTGTGAATAATTTCGCATAGGTTGTTGTGAACACTGGGTTTGACTGGGCATTGAATTTTGACAAACTGTCACTTAGTAGAATAGTTTATAACTGTAACAGGTTTTGCTGGGTTTTCTAAGCTGATTTTTATTTTGAATGAGACAGCTTTGCAATCTGATCTCACCAGTGATGGGGGTGTGGGATGCAGTGCTCTTCCATATTGCTCTCACTAGTGATAGGGGGGTTGAGGGACATAGTACTCTACCATATTGCTGAGAATAAGGACCAGCATGTTTGAAATTGAAGTGCACACTGTCTGATCAAGGGCATTTGGGTTAATAAAGTTCAGGTCCAGGAAACTTGCTTGCAAGTTGGTGTTAGTGTATGTTTCCCAGTCTCTAGAGGAGTAGTTAATGTGTCCCATGAAAAGAAGAGTGTTTGGTTGGATGGAGAG
>NC_056737.1:890343966-890353966 GCF_019279795.1 Protopterus annectens
ACACTCAGTATAATGCCCCTTTTGATACATACCTGTCCAAACACCTGTCGCAAGTGGAATGACTACAACTCTTTCTCACTATAAAAATCAAGGGGCTTAAATTGTAGAAACTATGCAGAACATCTCAAAGCCTTCTCCCTCTTCTCTGTATAACCAGGCTACTGAAATGTGACCTCTGCCATGACTATAGAGCTTCAACAGACCATATTCTGTCAGACCTATTGAGCATTCAAAAGTCCAGAATTATCATACACACTCACTCAAGGGATATCAATCTCTTCTGTAAAATAAATAGAACATGTTGAACATTTGTATCACGGATAATACCTCTTTTATGGAATCCTCTTCCACTCCACATAAAGCAAAGCATTTTACTAACTCTATTCAAAAATAACTTGGATGAATGGATGGGTAAACAGAAATTGACTACCAATTAATTTAGCACCCATTTCTTTCATGGATAAAAGAAACATGTAAACATCCTAACATATCCATGTGTGACCGATCTCAGGGTTATTCATATGCAAAATATAAGTCCTAAAATCTATGATGGGAAACTAAGGATAGGCTTCTTAAGATGCTCACAGATCAGTAGCCTAGTAAGTAACTATGGACCTATAGCTGATTAGGAAATTGGTCATATGATTAGAAATATATAAAAAACACAGAAGGGGTAAAGCTCTCAAGGCAAATTTCATCACACGAACATGTCAATCCAAGTCCAAGTCAAATCCTTGTAAGACAAATGACTCTGTAATATGGTGAGAAAGGAATTATATTCCACAAATAGCTAACTCACAGGTTACTGTGAGCTCTCTAACAGGATGCAGAATGAATGTCATAAAAAGGTTTAAAGATAGGCCTAGAAAGCATGAGGAAATTCTCAGATATTGTTGTATGGACAGATGCAACTGTTATAGGTGACATAATGATTCATGATATCATTAATGACGTTGAAGAAATCATACAAATGCATAAAAAGAGGTGAAGTTAATATTTGTTAACAACCTTCCTCAGCCACGTTCATTCTGCGAAAGGTGAAAGTGGCCAGCTCTATAAATAGCTCCATTCAGAAGTTAATGTTGCAATCAGGGAATAAGCACATTTAATTATGGGAATAAATGATGGGAGCTGTTTACTTTGCTCGGACAAATACCATGTTGAAAAAAAAATCATGGAATTCAAGCTTGAAAGCTGATGAGTTTTTAGACATAGAGTTAATTACATTGTGACATGGTGTTAAAGTGGGCTATTTCAAAGACATTTTATGTCACACTAGAAGCTGGAATAATAAACTGTCAGACATAGAATATGCTCTGTGAGTAAAATATAGATATTGCCATAGCTACTGAAACATGAGCTAGCAATAACAAGACAAAATATACTTAAATAGCTATGCAGGGCACCATAATTTCAGATTTTCTAACATATAAGGTAGTGTCTTAGTTTATATATCCAGTAAGTTTAAATAATTCTTTGTCATAACAGTGTAGTGGTTTATTTCATTGACAATTGTTTATAATGGGAAATAGTTTCAGATTAACGGCTTCTGTTGAATCCCAAACATGAGACTGGGTGGCCTAGAGAGTTTTACTAAAAAAACAGGGAAGTCCATCTCAGGCATCTCTAGCATTATTCCAGTTGATCTCAGTACATCAAATATTTTTTGTAACACATACTCTACTGTGTATGAGACAAAATGTGTTATGAATGATGTTATATGGGAGGATAAAAAGTTTTTTGATAAGGCAATTAATGATTTGGAGAAGAATATTAGTTTATCAGAACTGGATGTGGTTTTAAGTAAAGTAAAACGGACATACTAAAAGTCCCCTGACCAATATAAACAGGCAAATAAGAGGGTTAATTAATACTTCTAAGGCTAAATTGGAAGAAAAAATATCTTCTCAGGCAAAAGACAACCACAAAGCTTTCTACAGTTATGTCTGTAACCTCAAGGGAAATACCCAGCAATGTGCAGGACTTATTGTAACTAGCATCACCCACTCTGTACCAAAGGCCATTGCCAACCTTTTGGCTGACAGGTTCAGCTCAAATCCCCCCCACTTTCCCCCGATAGTTCTAAAGAAATACCACATACCACAATCTCCCCAACCATTATTAGTTCACAGGTCATCAGTGCATTTTCCAAGGCCAAAAACACTGCATTGATGGATCCCAATAACATCCTGAGATGCTTACTAAATAGCATGGAACATGACCTCTCTGGTCCAACTGAATCACTTTTCAGCTGGATCCTACAGTCAGATTTTGTGTCAAAGAAATGGAAGATAACTGCAGTCATGCCTCTGCACAAAGGAGGTCCAACCACTGATCTGGTTAACTAAAGGTTCATAAGTCTGACCGACCTCATATGTAAGGCCATAGAAAGAATCATCACGGGCATGATAAATGAAGATGTAGGTAACCTGCAAACACTGGACCCATCATGGTTCACCTTTGTTAAAGGAAGGTCATTGCTATTAAATCGAGTGGACTTCTTTGTGAGGTCACCAAAACAATCTATGAGGGCAAGACTGTGCATACAGCTTACTCAGCCTCACCAAGGGTTTTGATACAATACACTACTCAAGCATTATGCACAAGCTCACTAAATTAATATAAACCCTTTTTTCACCAATTGGATAGCCAATTGGCTCACTGATAGACCCAGGAGATCAAATTAAGTCAGGCCACATCCACAAAGAACTCAGTCTCTAGCAGCATCACACACGGCTCAGTACTGGGTTCACTCATTTTTGACATCTATTTCTCAGAAGTGGAAGGAAATGTTGAAGGTTTATTGCTGACTAAGTTTACAGATGATTGCAAGTTGGAGGTTATCATCAACTCCCTTGCAGACCATAGCATTTTTCAAGGTCTGTCTCTGACTAACAAATAGTGCCAAAGACATGGTATTAAACTCAATGCTCAGAAATACATAATTGTACCCTTTGAGAAGTCAATCATTGTGGTTAATTACCAAGTTGATAATACATTCCTAAGATTTGACCCAGTGGTCAGGGATCTGGGTACACATTTAGACAGTAGCCTTACCTTTGACTGCCATGTGGCCACAGTGTTGAGGAAATGCAACTTATAAGTAAGGGCATAACATCTAGATCCGAAGAGGTAATTCTTCCACTCTGCTCTGCCCTTATCAGATGAATCACAGAGTACACTGCTCCAGTCAGTATGTACCTGACCAGGCATATGGAGCAACTAGCATGGCGTTTGATGTTCCTTACAAAAAGAATACAAGGTGTAACAATCCTGCTTTATGCAGAGTACCTTAAAGCCCTTTCCCTCTACTCAGTCTCCTATAGATTGCTGAGGGGTGATTGTTGCGTGGCTTACAAGGCATCCACAAACTCCACATGTATGAATCTCCTGCATATTCATAAGTCAAACTGTACCAGAAATACAAGGTCTAGGGACCTGAATGTTGTCTTGTCTTTAACAGAACATTCTGTAGAGACAGATCTGCATTGCAGAGACTGCCCCTCCTTTGGAACAAGATTCTCATCCATGTAAAGCTGAGTTTGTTTATTACCCAATTTAAGCACAATCAAGACTAGTGGACAAGGAGTAAAAAATGTACACTGTGCCTGGCAGCCATGCTCCTTACAGACATAGGTAGCTTATACACGCCTGGCTCTCAATGTCCTGTTTGGATAAAGGACATCATTGTTCTTATGGGAAAACTTGACTGGGCTTAGAAAGGCCCCACAGGTCATTAGACTAGTAACAATCTACAAATCTGTGAATCTATGACTCTGTGAATTTGGTGCATGGTAGCAAGGGATGAGTTATGGTGTGTCTAAATCTATGAAGGTGTGGCAGGAGGAGATACTGCTAACTGTGTTTAACGATTGGGTAGAGAATGGTGAAGTTAAAGAAGTAGCATGTGAAGGTGTTATTACATTTATTTGGAAAAAGAAAGGGAGAAAGAAGTCAGACTGAAAATTGGAGACATATAACACTAAATAATGCGGACTACAAGGTCTTTATAAAAATCTTACAAATGGAATGTAATGATAAGTTACATGAAGTTTTGGTTGAGGTTATTTATGGTGTTAAAGGAAAGTATAGTCAAAAGTTAATGGCTTTAGTAAGGGAAATCGTGGAGGATGTTTTGTCTGTAGAAAATGGTGCAAGATTAATAGAAAGTGATGTGTGGAAGGGTTTTGTTTGTGTACTGCATGAGTGTTTGTGGAAAATTTTGGAAAATATATTAAATTTATTTATGCCTGTATGTAGTAATACTAAAGTGTGGAACATGGGAATTAACAGAATATTTTGGAGCAATATGGTTTAAAGGGTAAAATATTAAGTATATTAATGTCTGTATATATAGTAATACATGTTAGACTTTTGATAAATGGGTGGTTTAGTTCTATAATTCATATGGGAAGAGAGGTGAGACAAGAATGTCCCATGAGTGGTGTACTGTTTTCATTGGTTACATATGCAGCTGTAAGATGTTAAATAAAAGGTGGATGGTTAGTAGTGTGTTAGGAGTAGTGTGAATGTTCCAAATTTTATTTCTAACGTGGTTGATATTGTACTTATAGCTAGGAGTAGATTATGTTTAGAAAAATTGTTAGATTGTATTATTAAATGTATAGGAGGTGTTGTGTTAGAACTGAATAAAGAAAAGAGTTGGGCTTGAGAAAAGGTTTTGACTGGGGTGATCAAACTGAATGAGGTACTTAGAATACAAAAGACCTGCAAAGATACCATACAGAAACTGCAGATAGTGGCGATCCAACTAGTCTTAAAGAATAGAGACACATAATTCCCCTACCCAAAATATTAATGAGGTGGTTACTAATCAATAAAAGAAGATACTAGCTCTAGTTTTGTAGTTGCAACAATCCTTAATGTAAATGTAAGGGATGATGATGATGCATCAGTTCAAATGGTAAGGAATAGGAAAAAGCTGATAATAGAATCAGAAAATAACAATGTATTTGATGATGGTTCCAAAGTTTTAGGAAAGATTACTAATTTAAATTCAAGAAGTAAAAATTAGAAAAGGAGAAAAGCATTGGGAACAGACCAAGGCATTGTCAAGCTTAATATAACAAACTTGGTGCCATCTTCAACTTCCCTGAGGATACCAACATCCTCCAAGAAAGACCAGTCCAAACAAATAGCTGGTGTCAAAATCATGGGCTAAAACTAAATGCAAGAAGTGCATAATTGAATTGTTTGTTGAAAACTGATCACTTAGTTAGGGATCTGGGAACTTAGATTGACAGTGACCTGTTCTTTGATCTCCATGTATTCACTGTTGTGAGTCCATTTTTATTACACTGCTTACATCTAAAGATATTGCTTCCTTACTAAACCATTATCACTTGACTATACTTTCTTTAACACCATAAATGCCTTCTACCAAAACTTCATGTAGCATATCATTACATCTCATTTGTAAATTACATAGAAAAAAATGAGAATTGTGGGAATAATATATGCAAAATTATGTTTTGGAGGAGGAATGAGATTTAAGGGAAGGCAGGGATTGAATGAGCTATGTTTGACTGACAATGACTATATATATATTATAAGTGATGTATAATGTTTGCAACTGAAATATGTTACTATGGTTTGTTTTTATTTATTTAAATGTATGCTTGCCTATGTCATAAATGATAATTCAATAAAAATGTTTCTTGTTTGTAAAAAAGAGTAGATAGAAGAAGACATAAATACAGGAGGGGTTTATTTCTATAATGATGTTATCTATTAGGAATAAAATTTGGGGGAAAAGTAGTGTAGGAAGAATGGAAAAGTATGATTAGTAAAATTAAGATAATTGGAAGTTTATAGTAAGCTTTTAGGTCATCATTTAAGAAAAGGTGTAGATTTGATTAATTCTGTTATTATAGGGAATACTGGTTATTTAGCAGAAGTGTTTATATCTAGTAGTAAAGAAAATATTACTAAAAGTTGCAGCTTGTTGCTTCTGGGGTTCTAACTTGAACCCATTGAAAGGTGTTATACATGAAAAGAAGAAGAAGGTAGTTTCGGTTTAATAAGTCTTGTGATATATGCTGCTTCTATGAGTTTTATTTAAAACAAGGGAATGTAAAAGTGAAGGAATTGCTTGTAATACATTACAAGTGAAATATGGGCAATGATGGAAATGTAAAGAAAAATAAAAAAGAAAGAGATTAGTGAATGGGAGGAACTAAGGGAGTATCAGAAGAAAAGAATGGTATAGGATTTAGAGGTAAAAGATTTAAATGTAACATTGTCAGGTGATAGAATGGATTAAGTTCTTGGGAGGTGCTAAGAAGCATTATTGAAGTTATTAAATTGAGGAAAAATATATTTAAGAGTTTGGTGGATTTTCAAGATTTTTTTATGGGATTTAGGAATGACTAAGTTGCCAGGTAAGGGGAATATGAGGTATAAAATATTGTCTCAAAGATTATTTTTGTTTTGTAATGAATTAGAAACTATCAGACGCATACTTTTCTACTGTGAAGAGGTGTAAAATTATGGAAAATAATTTTTAAAGGGGGTTTGTGTGGTTTTATGGGGCATGAAGTAAAAAAAATGTTGAGAAGTATAATAGCAATATTTTTGCTATTGAATGGAATGTTTGGAAAGTAAGATTGAAAGAAGCATTGTTTAGCAAGGTTTGGAATTTGGCAGATTATGAGTATAGCAACAAGAATGTCTGTGTATGAGGAGGGGTGATGATTAAATTTAATTGTATAGAAGATTTGTGAAAATATGTATGGTATTGTAAATATGCAAATAATATGATTTTGTAATTCTGCAAATAAAAGACCCATATTCTTTTTGATAGGTACTTTGAGATCTTTTATATCCACCTGATCTACCACCAGCTGAAAAAACATAACCACAGTTTAGCATCTTAACTCAGGGGTGCATCATCTCCCCTTATGTTATACTGCTGTATCAGAAATCCACCTACCTGAAGTGGAAATAGAACTTGCAGCTTTCTGCACCAAAAGTAAGTGTGCTGTCTCTTGCGCCACTGACACACTGACTTGTTTGCTAGTCAATATACCTTCTTGAAATAACTTATCAAAAGTTAAAAAAAAAACAGAAGTGTAGAATAATACTCAACTGCCAGTCCCACAGTTTTTGGGAGTAATACATTTACTCCAAACCTTTTTTCATTAGGTTTCAGTAAGTTTCAAAACATTTTGTATTTTTCACTGCATGTATTATAGCCCTACTTCTACAGGTCTTTATATATAAGCCCTCTTTTTTATTTCTAACTCTCTCATTTGCTCCAAATCACTTTCCCTTTCTTTCTGCCCTTCTTTGCTAAGTAGGTTCTAAAATAGATATTGCATAGTTGTATATCAACAAACCATAGTCTGCATAGAATTGCATACTGATTCTGTAGCTGCTGATGCCCCTGTTACTACAATGTTTTCACTCAGGAGTTTCCATATTCTAATACTAAGCTTTTTCTACAACCCCCCCCCGTCTCCTCTCAGCACCTCTTCTTTGTCCCAGATCAATTTGTGTTCATCCAAACCACATCTTGTATTCTCCAGCAGTGCCAATGCCTTATTCCAATCTTTCACTCTGCCTTTTCACAGTATACTGTCCCCTTTTGTGATATCCTGCAATACTTCCTGTTTGTAGTTGTTTTCCTCTTGAAGTCTGAGCCACTGTGTAGCACTGCACTAGCTTTTGCATCTGTATGTAGTTGGGGTGGTATTATTACTGGAATATTCCAAACTGTAAAACATTAGGTTAGAGCATCATGTTGACAGTATTAATTATTCCTGTTACTGTATTTAACCTATATCATCCGGTTTGCAATTGCTTCAAAGTATGTACTTGCACCCTTTTAAAAGTATTCTCCATTGCAAGTTCTATAGTATGGTATACCTTAGAACTAAATAAACAATGGTTCCTACTTCTCAGATCTAAGCACTACAGGAACTTCCTTTTCCTGTTCCTTACTTTAAATCAAAACAATTTTGTCTTTCAAGCAGGTTAGACCTAAAGCCGTTATGAATTCTTAGAATATCTCCAGAACAACAGGTAAGGTTCTATCAATATCTTCTGCCATAAGTATGCAATCATCTGAATACACTCCTTTTGTTTAGCTTTTCTTCACACTTGTACTGCTAGTTCCTCTTTTTCTAGTAAAAAGAGATTCAGGGACATAGAGCAACTTTGTCTGATGTTAATTTTAAAAGTGGAGCATGCATACATTAGTTAGACCAATCCTGAAATGTTATCCCCCAGTCCCATCCTTCTTATAGTTTAAGATAACTTCCATCTCACGGTTCCAAAATTATTATGGATACCAAAGAACAGAATTTCTGATTCACTATTGTTTTTGGTTCACTGCTATGACATCTTCTAATGTCATTTGTTGTCTGTGGCTTGTGTTTAATAAACTCACTCTTCCCTGAAGTAATTATCTTTGAGAACACCTGGTAAGTCTATTTGCTGATATCTTTGTTAATAGTTTTAATATTAGTATTCAGCTGGGATAGAAGTCTGAAACCATGTGGACTGGGCATCTGCCTCCCAAACTTTAGTAGCAATATTACTCTTATATGTCTTAATTATTGCTCATATTTCCTCTACCACGATCGGTTCATTTAACCTATTTCTGTCTACCTCTATCAGTGTATTTCTGCTGTGTGTGTGTGTGTGTGTGTGTGTGTGTGTGTGTGTGTGTGTGTGTGTGTGTGTGTGTGTGTGTGTGTGTGTGTGTGTGTGTGTGTGTGTGTGTGTGTGTGTGTGTGTGTGTGTGTATGGAACAAACTATTCATACCTCTCAACCTCTTAGTGCAAGAAATGTGGACGTGGACAAAGCTTAAAATAATGAGGGGACAAAGGCCCAAAAATAGAGACAGATTTTAAATATTGCTCTTATAAACTTATGAAGTTGCTAGAATAACAGGATTTGTGTTAGCATGCATTTACTGAAGGATATAAAGTTTGAAATTCAAATGTATGTCATTATTTAGTGACTTCAGTCCTCCGTGATTTGCCAGAAAACCACAAATTGTATGCATAACAGCCCAAAAATATGAGGCAAAAATCTGGATATCCTGTGAAAATCTGGACAGTTGAAAGATATACTATTCACTTTTCTCTCTTTTACATAAACATGTATGTGGTATTCTAAGTGTAGATCTAATCTCTTCTTTGTTAAACCTCTTCCTCTTCTTCCTCTTATTACCAAAATATAACTATCTTTGCCTTTTTTTAAAAAAATGCAATATATCTGTTTTTCTTCTCCTTTAACCACATGGTCTCCATTTACTCATGCATTTGGCTTCTGCTTGTGAAATAGTCACCCTTTCCAGCTGGTTTTCAAGTACATTGATTTCCATGGTAAGTACATCCTGTCAGATATTATTATTTTGTATCTGTTTATGGACACCTTTTAATATTTTCCTCATATCTTCCTGTTTCTTCCTATATTTACCTCTCTTTTTACAGATTTGATACCATCCTACCACATAATACTCACCTCTTTCCGTTCTGATTTGCCATCCTGCATTACTTTTTTAACTATTGCCTCTAACTTTTGTTTTCTGTCTGACATTTTCCACTTATAATAACCCTACCTCTATAAAAAAGTGTGTCTGTGGGAACGCATGCAGGTTATTGTTAGTACAATTTATGTGTGGTCTGAAATATAGCTGTCATAGATTTCATAGTCTATGATTTGTTCTATATCTTTCTTGTCAACCCAGAAATAATTTAATCTGCTCTATTGAAGTATTTCATTCCTAGAAATATATAGGTCAGCTATGATCCATGTGGATGTCGCCAAATGTCTACCCATTCATTACTTTTTTAATATTGCTTACTTTATTTTGGCATTCTTTTCTTCAATATAGTCTGTCCCAGTCCTTCTTTATTGTGACAGTCAAGTCTATCCTAAAACTTTAACACAGTGGTCCGGTATTGCTTCATCCAATATATAAAAAAACTCTTAAAATGATTTAGTGATCAGTAGTGGAGGCATAAATAA